>NC_092687.1:31960510-32219305 GCF_964275005.1 Diadema setosum
AAATTGAAAATGTTCTAATAACACATTCTGTCCATGATTATAGTCAACTTACAACATAGTATCGTTATCTTTTTCAAAGGTTGTAACACTTGAAAATGAAGAGTGTGCAAAAGATTTCAAGAAATAAAAAGGGGCCTGTAATACATACCTCATCATTCTAGATTACTCTCCCCCCAAAAGGAGTTGTAGAAAAACTGCTGAAAACACATTTGTATTATGATCCTAGACTGAAGAATATTCTTGAAGAATGATAGCTCTTTCGGAAAATATGAAAAAAAAAACTTATTAGTTGAGGCATATCGCCTGTTTTGAGTCCTTACATAAAATCAAGGGATGCGAATTTTGTTTGTTTTGTGGTGCACGGTCATATTTTTACTTCTAAAATGTTTACCTCTGACATGTTTACCTGTGACATTTTTATCTCCGACATGTTTACCTGGCACCGGAGGTAAGCTATAAAGTATTTTCTGTGATTGTGGTGATATTTAGGTCGGCAAATTTTCAAATAACAAGGTGGATACGAAAGTATTAGCAAAGGAACAATACTGTTATTCTAAAAGATGCTTGATACGACCCCCCCCCCCCCCATACACACGTACAGTTATACTTGAAGTATATGTCAAACAAAACTAAAATCAGAATCTCCACATATGTCAACTTTTTCCAGAATCGCTTACATTTCAATCTTCAAGGCTTTTCCTGATTTTAGAGGTATTATGTGCCGTTACCGTGGCAACTTACTTTCATTCGCTCTTACAAAGTGGTCCTACAGAATTTGCATCTAGTTTAACAAATGAGTGTATGAATATAAGAACGACCCAAGTCCATTAGAGAGAATTTCGGAAAAATGGAAATTAATAGAAAATTCCCTACTCCCTTAAGTGTTTTCGGTTATTGGGGTGTTATTAATTCAAATTTGAATATAAAACAGTCACTTGAATGATTATCTGTATTTGCATGACTATTTAAATGGCTTTCAAACGCGATAGCCAAATTTGGACTTGGGTCGTTAAATGTTAAAAGAAGTAGATTATGTAGAAACAAACTGATACGAATCATTAGGCTTTCCCGCAGAAGGTACTATACGGAATCCTTTGAAAATGCTGCTGGAAACATGTTACACACTTGGAAAGTAAATAATGAGTTCATTGGTGAGTAGAGGAAAGCGTCAACATTTCAAATTATACATGACGAACAAACGCTCTCTGTTTCTAGAGATGTAGCATTGTTTTTTTAATGATTACTTTGTTAACGTAGGTCCTAATCAAGCTTTAAAAGTCGATCGTACACAAATGGATTTTGCCCAGTACCTATATATATATATATATATATATATATATATATTTGCCAAATGATAATTTACTCTTTTTCTAACCTACCTATTAAAGTGAAATCCTTGATATTGTAAATTCATTTACATCTAGTAATACAAATGTGACACTGCACCTCAAAACAAACAAAAAGTCGCCAGACATGAATTTTTAGTTAAGACCATATTCTGAAAGACCAGACTTTAAGCTTTAAAATGATGTATAACTCAAATCAAATGGACTCTCCTAAACTATCTAAATGTTGGAAAGAAAGCACAGACTCAGGAAAAGTGGGAACTGAGAAAAGAGGCTCTGAAGTACAGTGTCTATTCAAGCGCTTAATCTTTACCAAACCCTGTTGGCTGTGCGATGAATGGAACAAAAAACAGGAAGTAAACCACCAGAGTAACAACAATGAAGGGATTATCAGATTAAATTGAAATTAAGCATGCCTCATCAACACATTCTGTACATAATCGATGCCAACTTTCAAAGCAGTACCACTATCCTTTCAAAAGTTATTAGAGTTGAAAGTGAAGAGTGTGGACAAGGTTTGTCAGAAATGAAAAAGGGATTCTAAAGAAACACCTAATTACACTATTCTACCAAAAATGCTCGAGATAAACTGCTAAAAGACACACTTTCCCGCCCGTTTTATGATACCTCATTTAAGCATAATGTAAAAGAAGACCCGCTCTTTCAGAAAATATGAAAAAGTCAAGTTCGGCTAGGTTGACCCATTTCACTTATTTTCAGTCCTCACACATAATCAGTGTGTGCGACTTTATGTTCGTTTTGAGGTGCACGGTCACAAATAGTCGTGATAAAATGATCACGTCTCTTTTAAAACAAAACGTTGATAGTACAATGAAAACCTTAGTACAAGTTTGTAACTGTCTGCTCTCAAGTAGGATATTTCCGAACACATGTAAAATTGTGAAAAAGACGACTTCTCTCTTGTCTTTAATTATCGTCATAATCTCTATTCTTCCCAGCATTTCTACAGTCATAGAAAGCCATGTCTACAACAGAGTGTATTTTCTTTTAATACAAAATGATATACTGAACCGAGACCAATATAATTTCAAGAAATGCCATTCCACAGATATTGCACGAGATCAATTGTCCGATAGAGTGTCTACTACTCAGCTGAGCAAAAACATGACATGTCATCGGTGAGTTCATGAAAATATGTTATAAGCAAGGCATTCGACACTTTTGACCACACTATCCGTATACGCAATTTACAGTGTTATGGAGATCGTTATACTCCATTAAAATGGTTGAAAATTTACTCATCAAATTGAAAGCAATTACGAATCTGTCAACTCTGAAGTATAGCCTATACAAAGTGGAATCCCACAAGGATCCATATTACGTCCCCTACTACTTCTATTATTTTAATATCATCTATCTCGGCAATATATTCTGTTTGCTAATGATACCAAAGTATGCTTTTCTTTTTTCGTATTTTTCAGTCACTCCTAGAAACTCTTAATACTGAATTACGGAAATTATTTGAATAGTTTAAGAGCAGTAGATTATCACTGAACTTAACAAGACAAATTCTGTTCATTATATGATAAGAAAAAGGAAAATGGATGACAACATTAAAGGGATATTCCAGACGATTTTCACAATTTCACATCATGTAGTACATAAATCGACAACTCCATGTATAGATTAGTAAAATGTATTGTTTCTTGAGCAGAGAAACAATACTTTGAAAAACCTTAAACAAATTACACTGAACAAGGATGATGACATAAGAGGTTCACATATTTCAGAAATGTAGCAGCGTATTTCCATTGCAATACCGCTTGCTTGTGAGTTCACCTGTGTATAATATACGCATGTCTTCTTCTTTTGTTCTGCTTCCTTGAGCCCAAACTCATACATTCTTATGGTGACTCTGCCATGTCATCATCCTTATTCACTGCAATTTGTTCTAGATTTTGAAAATATTCTCATTCTTCATCCCAATAATCACAGATTCTTCAATTCTGTCCTTAGTATATTACATTTTATAGTTGTTCAAATGCAAAAATGTGAAAATCATCCGGAGGTCTCCTTTAAGGCGTTATGGTGGATCGTACATTCTTGAAGCAAGAAGTGCGTACTAAATGTCTTGGAATTTGCATACATGTGACCAGGCATCGCAAAACCAAGTCGTCAAACACAGATTTTTAGTTAGGGAAGATTCTAAAAGACCAGACTCAACGCTTCAAAATGATGTATAACTCAATTCAAATAGAGTCATTTAATACTAAGAAAGAAAACACACCCTCAGGAAAAGTGTAAACTAGAAAAAAAGAAAAACAGAAAATGGGTCTCTGAAGTACAGGAACTTTTTAAGCGCTTAGTTTTTACGAAGCCATGCTTGGTGTGCGATGAATTGGACAAAAACAGGACGCAAACCACCATGGCAACAGCAATGAAGGGATTATTAGTTTAAGCTGAAATTTGACATTCTGTCCATATCTTATGTCAACTTTTGAAGCAGTAGCATTATCTTAGTTGAAGAGTGTGCAATGCTCTACAATACTCTACAAACCAGGAGTTGTAGAAAAACTGCTGCAAATTAAGGGGTGCGACTTTCTGTTCGTTTCGTGATGCACGGTCACAAATGAAAATTTGAAATGGAACGCTTATGCTCAATATATCTTTGACAAAGTGTCTCTAATATTGGCATACCTCATAAGCTTAAACATTATGTCCCTGAGTATATTTATTTATGCTTCCTAACTACTTGATATTATTTTACATTTCATATTGCAAAATTACTTTGGCATCTTCAAAAAGTGACAGAGACATCATATTACGTCTTAGAAAGAAAGCTATACGTATACAGTAACTCAGGTTATCGGGGCAATTCTGATCCTTTATTCATAGAAATAAAAACAAAGGAGATCATAGTGTTCGTGGGGGGGGGGCAAAAATTATTCTTTATATATCGCTTATACGGTCAGTTAAAGTCTTTTTTTCCCGCATTATTTCAATTGAACAAGGACAATGATTACTTTCTTACTGAAGACAATCTGACAAATTCTTAAACTCCTATCAACGCGATGATGGCTCTAATATCTATCACACACACCGGAACACTCTTCCTTCTGAAATTCAAAGTTAAGCTCGTGTACTTTTTTAAAGAAAGCTGTAAAGACATCAGAGTTGCTCTCTAGATTTCAGTGAATTCAAAATGCTATTATAATTGTTCACTGTACATTAAATTCCTTCTGGAAATGTCGCCGTGCTCAATCTCTAATGTAACCATGTAACCGACCATGTCCTTGCATACAAAGCTGTTCAGCTGTTTGTTTGTTTTGTTTTTTATTGTTCCATATTCCACATTTCAAGAAATACATAAAACATAAACATCACAATACAAAAGCCTGGATGAATTGTCAAGTACAGCTTATAAGACAATAAAACATGTGAAATATGAGGAATCTACATAGAAGCATTGCTTGTAGGGTGTAGATTCCCAGATGCGGATGTGAGATTATTTCTTACTTGGTATATGTAATTAAAGGAATGACAATTTGTGAATTGGAGAAATATAATCGCCAAAAAGTAAAAAGAAAAAGAAAAAAACAAAGAAAACAATGTCCGCGGCACAAGACTTCTTGAGAGTTGCGTGATCACCCGAGCGAGGTACAAGTCAGATGCAGTGTACAATAGCAGAGATACCAAATGTGTACAAAGGAAGTTCAGGAGATAATACAGAAATCACGAGCGAGGCACATGTTACATAATCGATAATGTCAGTAATGTGAAGCATGATCAGAGAATGTCGAGGAGGATTGAAGAATAGCTATAGATATGAATTCAGAAAAACTAGTTTAAGTTTATGCTTAAATGAATAGAGAGACTGGGATTGGATTATTTCTCTATCCAACTCATTCCAAAATGTAGGTCCTGTAGTGGTTATTGTTTTTAAAGCAGATACGGTCCGTACAGGAGAAAGATGAAAAGAATCTTTTTGTCTAGTAGGGTAAGAATGAACTTCGGTATTTTTGACGAACATCGAAGAAAACACATCAGGGAGACCACCTGAGTTTAACTGATACATAAATGACCCGATATTGAAATGATATAAATCCTGGATTTTAAGTGTTCTACTGGAAAAGAATAAGACATTAGTGTGTTCCAAAAATGTGGCGAAGTTAATAATCCGTATAGCTCTTTTCTGTATCAGTAATAAAGAATTGAGTCTAGTTGTACAGCAGTTTCCCCATGCCAGGATTCCATAACCTATATAAGGCAAAAATAGAGTAGAATACAATGAATGGAGAACATGTTTAGGAAAATACTGTTTTAACTTATACATAACACCTACATTTTTGGATAGTAATTTACGCAATGAATCAACATGAACTTTCCATGTCAACTTACAATCAATATAAAGACCAAGGAATTTTATATATTCTACCTGGTTCAATTCCACGTCGTTAACAACCAACTTACCCGGTAAAATATTGATTATATTGCTAAAAACCATAAATTTTGTCTTGGTCAAATTCAATGACAATTTATTAGCCTTAATCCACTTAGATACTGATTTTAATTCAGTATTAATGGTATTCAGTAAAACATGAGGGTTTCGATTTGAATAAAAAATGCTGGTGTCATCGGCAAAAAGTAGAAAATAGAGCAGAGAGGACGAACTGCGAAAGTCATGCATATAAAGAATAAACAATAAAGGACCTAAAAGGGATCCTTGCGGTACCCCACAAGTTATAGGCTGTGAGCTGGACACATGGCCATTCAAACTAACAAATTGAGTTCTTCCAGTAAGGTAACTTCTAAACCACTCCAAGGCCCTTCCACGAATCCCATAGTGATGTAATTTGTACAATAATATTTCATGGTTGATTGTGTCAAAGGCCCTGGAGTAGTCAAGAAAGATACCTACTGTGTGACACTTGGCATCGATCGCTTTGATAATTTTCTCTAGCATGAGTAAAATAGCATGAATTGTGGAATGCTTTTTACGAAATCCAAATTGATTATCATCTATTACATTACAGTCGTTTAAGAATCGGAATACACGTGTGTACACAATCTTTTCAAGTAATTTAGAAAAAGAAGTTAATAACGATATTGGTCGATAATTTCCCAGTTCGTCCTCTCGGCCCTTTTTATATATCGGGATAACTTTAGTGATTTTCATCCTAGTAGGCACTACACCGTTCAGTAATGACAAATTAAATATATGGGCGAGGGGTACAACAATCTCATGTACAACATATTTCAGGAGATAATTAGAAATTCCATCATAACCAGTACTTTTTTTGGCTTTAAGATTATTTACAATGTCAACAATTTCGGATTCTAATACAGGCATAAAAAACAAAGATTGATTATTGCGATGACTTAAATACGTAGAAAACGGTATGTCCGTTTCCGGAATAACATCAGCTAAATTAGATCCAACCTTCACAAAATATGAGTTAAACGCTTCAGAGATTTCATTATCATCTCTTAACTCGATGTCATTTAAACAAATCTTATGGATATCCGATTTATTTCGTTTCTTCTGAAGAACATCATTAATGACTTTCCACGTGGATTTAATGTCCTTCTCATGGAGAAGAAACAGTGAAGAAAAATATTTCTTTTTTGCCTCACGCAACACAGAAGTAAGAACATTACGATAACTAGTATATTTGCTTTTAGCAGCATCAGTTTTGTGAGACTTGAATATATAAAAAAGCTTATTTTTCCTATTGATAGACCTCAACAAAGATTTCGATATCCAGGGGGATCGTGGTATCTTTTTATAATTTGATCTAGATTGTGATCTTATTGGAAAATGAAAAGAGAAAAGAGGAGCGATCAGATCAACAAACTTATCATATGCATCATTAGGCTCATTCGCATTGAGAACCACTGACCAATCAATATTTAACAGGCTTTCCTTAAATCTTATAATATTTTGTTCAGACATAACACGATCTGTAGAATTCATTTCCCAAGTTGCAGGTTTAAAACGATTTAGTATAAATGGACTGGAAGCAAACACTGGGAAATGATCAGACATATCCGAAACTATTATACCTTGATCAGTTGGATAATGAATATTAGTGAATATATTATCAATAATTGTATACGCTGAATCAAATATTCTGGTAGGTTTAGTTATACATGGCGTAAAAGCATATGAAAACATAGTGTCCACAAAATCCTGGCAGCAGGGCTTTTCGTGATACTGCAGTAAATCAAGATTGAAATCCCCCATTAAAAAACAATGTTTATTATACAAAGACTCAGAATTCAATACGGAATTCAGTACATCAAAAAAAGCAGTATGATTACAGTTTGGTGGTCTATAAATCTCACCAATCAAAATATTCTTTCCAGCTGGTATGTCGATTTCAATAAAAATGCTTTCAAAATCTTCAGTCATATGACATAAATTCTGAATCAAATCAAAATTGAATCCTTTCTGAACATAAAGAGCCACACCCCCTCCATGTTTATTTACTCTATTATTAAACACAAGAGAATATCCATTCAAATGAACTAGGGGAAATGACACGTCAGACAGCCACGTTTCGCACAAACCTATAACAGAAAAATCCACATTGTGTAAATTCAAAAATGTCTTCAGTTGGTCAAGTTTCTTATACAAACTTCGTATATTGAAATGAAGAATAGAAAAGTTGTTCTCCATCTTGAAAAAATCACGTGTACATATGTCCTGAGGGGAAATATAGTCGGAACCTCTACCTCGCAGTAATGTATCATTCTCATCATAAGACAAGTCAAATTCTGGAGTTTGTTTGTTTAACCTTTTTATAACATGTGAATCAGAGATCTCATTATCATCACCATAATAATGCATATCCATACGACTGGTCATTAAGTCACTGCTCTCTCCATTAGTTACCATAATGGAGGAGTAAACCTTTGGATTTGAAAGACATTCAAGATAGGTGAATCAGGGAAACAGAGCTGAATAAAGTACCTCGCCAGGTGAAAGAAAAACGTGTGTGTGTAATTACATAACAAATGGCGTATATGGAATAACTCGCTCGGGTGACTCACGCATACCGCTAGGGATGATTGACCTTGTATATGCACAGTACTATATGCATTACAAACTGTGTCAAAAGGGTAGCCTAGTCCAGGGTGAGCTGTAGCCTAGTCCAGGGTGAGAAAAAAATTAGTTATGTCTTGCTGATCAGCGATCCAGGGAATATACATACCTTCGTGCAAACCCAAGGGAAAGCACTTTTCCTCCTTTCCTTTTTCATCTTCCAGCCAAGATGCAGTTTGTAGAGGACTCAATACTCAATAGCTGCAGCTATTCAGTGTTTGATGTTTTTTTGCCAAACTGCATTTATGATTTCCAATTATTTTCAATGATGATAACAATATTCAGTTCTTAGAACGGATAATACCATGACAAAGTCTCTATAGATGCGTGTACAAAATTAAAGAAAACAAAATCTATCACATATTTCTCTATTCAAACATGTTATCAACAATTGTCAAAAAATGAGTTTTTAACACAGATTTGAATTCACCGAAATCTGTAATGCATCTCATACTGAGAGGGAGATTATTCCATAATGAGGGTGCCATTTTTCCAAAAGTCCTATCACCAAATGTCTTAGATATGACACTTATTGTAGTGAGGATTTCTTTTTTGTTAATTTTGAGCGCAGGTTACGACCAGAATGATATGGCTTGATGAATGCACTGAGATATGCAGGGGGCATTTCCATGAAAACATTTTAGTACAAGGGTCAAAATCTTAAACCTGATACGAGCTCTTATGGGGAACCAATGAAGACTACGAAGAATGGGAGTTATATGATCAAATTTCCTTTTGCGTGTTACAAGCCTTGCGGCTGAATTTTGTATCCGTTGGAGTCCTTTCAGCTGAGAATTTGGGTCTCCAATGAGCAAACCATTATCATTATCCAAATGACTACAAATAAACAAATGGACCAGTTTCTTCTGTAGTTGCTTTATCGAGAACGTGTCTCAATTTTCCAATCCTGTATAAACCTATGTCTGGAGATTTGCATACGTAATTGATTCACACTAAGATCGTCTTAGATAATGACACCATTCTCGGGAAGGTCACGGGCCTTAGAAATTGGCAGCACAGGAATATCGCAAACATTGACAGACAAAGTTGTTGAGGACTTGTTACGAGATCTTTTTCTTCATTTATTTTAGTATCTTTGGTACGACTTTTTGAAGCAGTCACTGACATTCCATTATATTTACAGATGTGATCTTATAGAAGAGGTCAAATCTCTAAATTGATTTTTGTTTTCAAATCAGTAATCTGTTTTTGATGATATTTACCTCTAAATCATATGAGATATTGTACATTGAAGGGTTGTAAAGCTTCTCAAAGGGACACTTTTGAAAATGATGCACATTGGGTTTTTATCAAAAAATAAATATTGCAGTGTTGATATAATTTTACATAAGATGAATATACAGATACATGCAGTTATCTTTGCATAATCATCATCATCACCTTATCGTCTTTAAAGTACTGCAAAAGGCAGTGATTTATCAAACAGATTCACTTTATGCATTTTGAACTGTTTCAGTGGAAGCCAAAATAAAGAAATGCATTAAGATACTACAATCAGTCAAAGTTGTGTGATAACGACTACTCTATTGTTCACAGGAATTCTATCACGTACTTTCTACTAAGAACTGGTACCATAAGAATCTTGATTACCAAGTGTAGTTAAGCAGAGTTAGAGAGGAGGAGGGGGTGGATTTGACAGAATAGGCAACCATAAACCAGCAGAGCTTGTATAAGATGAATACTAGTCTTTCCATTGACTTGTGTGCAGTACATGCATACTCTATAAGACTCACACGGGTATGATATTTTCCCATAGAGACGTGTGTTAAAATTCACAATTCAAAAAATTCTGTAAAATAGCTGGGAGATATGAGATGTTAATATTCCCTCACCTCAAAAAGTGAGATATACCCTTTCAAATTTCCAAGGGGAGGGGGGGGGGGTTCCAGCTCAAACTCTGCTCAAGGGTGCGAAAAGCCAGACTGAGAGCTCTTTCTACTTAAAAAAGCAACATATTTTCTGTACATGCACCCAATAAAAGATGTTCCCTTCAAATTCAGTGACAAAATCTTTCTTCTTCTTTCAACCAAAATGCAGTTTGTAGAGGAAGTCATACTCAGTATCTGCAGCTATTCTGTTTTCTTTCTTCTTTTTTTTTTTGCCAAGCTGCATTTCTGATATTTCATTCTTTTTCCTCTTCATTTTATTATAGCATCTTTGCTAGAATTTTGTGAAGCGATCAGGGACATTTCATTATCATAACAGGTGTGAGCCCTACAGCTTGCGTTTTAAGTGGTAATTTCTGTAGCCTTCACATAGATTTGAAAAAAAAAACATAATATTTTCTTAAGGCATGACTACGTTGGGGTAAAAAAAAACAAAGGTAATGTTTTCTTCAAGCATGACTACGTTGGTGTCTCACAATAATGTGACATACAGTTGGTTTTACACCATCGCACATAAAGAGTTAAAAAAGGCTGTTATACCGAGTATGTTTTTTTTGTTTTGTTTTTTTTACCATGGGCTCAATCTCCAATATCATTGTCGAGCGCATTGTTTGTTATCTGTCAGAATTCAAAAGGAAATAATTAGATGGAAATCTAAAATGTCAATGGTCATTTTGACTATCTAAAAAAACCACCAAAATATGTATTCTAAAGTTTAATAATTCACATCCGGGTTCAGCAACCTCGAAATTGCGTGATGCATTTTTTTCCTTATTTCCTTTTTGTTTCCCCCATGCATTAGGAACACAGAAATGGGAATTTGAAACTCTAGCTGCCATGTGCTAGCACCCTCTAATACGTCAAAACCCTCAAGAATCCAGATTTGGAATAAGAGCTCTCGAAAACAGTAAAGCCATTCGTATGTTTGGACTATTTTCTTTTTAAACATGCATCATGAAATATACAATGATTTTAGGTTTTGGCTGCCATTTTTACGGTTATTTTGAAAACATCAAAACTCTCAAGGATCAAGTGTCGCATTATCCAAATTGGGTTTGGGGGGGGGGGGGGGGCATCGATAAGGAACTTTATATTAAATTCAGATTTTGTCAGTAGGGATGAGCACATGCTTGCATGCAGCTCTCACTGCTCTCCAATTTTGTTGGCTGTTTGGTGACTTTTTTATTATTACTTCTAGTGAAGATTTGCCACACTAAAAGAACTAACTACCAGGAAGTAGGAGGACTCTGTATTCGCCTGTTTGCCAAGATTTTACATCAAATGATATTTTGGTTGCTTGACCAAGGAAGCAGCCAGGGATGCCATATATGTTTCATGCAGTAAAGCACAATATGAGGTGCTCACGCGAGCATGGATGATTGTCATTGACTTTGCTGAAATGTGGTCTTGCATCAGCCTTGTCTCTCAGCTATGGAAAGCTGCTTGATCCCAATGGGGGCTATTCTTCTGATTGTGATTTCAACCCTCACCCTTCTTCCTCATCTGAATGGATCCCATAGCTCAGCCCTCACAGCGCCAAGGCCTTTGGTGATAAGCAGCTATACACTCGTAAACACTTCCTACCAAGAAGGATTCCGTATTATTCTAACAGCCAAGCATCTTTTCAATGTGAATTGTTTAGAGCAACAACAACAAACTCCTGTACCACGCAAAGACTGAGTATATCTCAGGTATCAGATCAACATCACTGACCAACGCAGTCTTTACCGCATGGTCAAAAGCCTGTCTTGTCCTTCCTCATTGATGGCGCCTATGCTGCCACATTACCACTCACCGGTGCAATTAGCTAATGACTTTGCTGATTTTTTTTCTTTCTTTTTTAATCAGAAGATAGAACCTCTACGGAATAACTGTCAGGCTGATGGGCAAGTTTATAAAGATCTCTCTCTTCAATTACCTACACTGTAAAAAAAAAAAAAAAAATGTTTAGTTTCTAAACACCTAACTAAACACTTTTCTGTGACAGTTTTAAAACACTGCGACACGTTTATATATTGAACATGTTTCATCACACCCAAGGTGTTTATCACACACACATGTTTATGTTTTAAACGGTTCTAATGTTTAAAAACTAAACACCTGCTCTGTGTACAGGCTAAACATCAAACGTTTACACCATAATCACTAACAGTGTTGAAATACTATATAAACACCGCACAGTCACATAATCACCCACACTGTTTAAGATCTAAACACTGAATCAAAAAAATAAACATGACGCACTGTTTACGATGTAAGCACTGCGACATGTTTATTTGCCATTTTAGTGTTTATTCTAAGAACACATGTCTGATTCTTTATATCCATCACAAATAAATTATATACACTAAACATGTGACATATTTACATATTAAACATGACAATTTCTCCGTGTTTATAATTATGAGACATGTTTACACCTTATACATGCTAAGTGTTGATATGAGACATGTTTACACCTTATACATGCTAAGTGTTAATATGAGACATGTTTACACATCATACATGCTAATTTCCATATGTTTATATGATACATTTTTACACATCATACATTCATACAAGCCAATTTCTAAGTGTTTACATGAGACATGTTACTCATCATACATATTAATTCTCATGTGTTTATTAATGTAAGGTGGTTTTTTTCACTTTTGCATGGAATGAGATAAACGCATAACATTTTATAGAATTTACCCAGTATGTCCCAAATCATCAGCACACTTACATCTCATAATACCAGGGAAGACCTGCCCAAGCTTTCACAAACATTTTGGCTACAAGAGTCAGAGGCAATTCTCTGAATGCAAGTTATCAAAACATCAGTTAAAGCTTGGGCAACATATGATGAATAATAAGTTAAAATCCTTTAAATATTACCATGTTTTGCTATATGACACCATACTGAGTTAAAGGCAAAGAGACCTGGGAGTCATAGGCCTGTACACGAAGACATAAATGAAATTCTCTCCTAAACACACAGCAAAATGTGTACATGCAGGAAATTACACACAACTCACTTTGGAAAAAAAAAAATATTGCATTCAAAAATTATTTTTCAGTCACATGTAATTCTTGGCCTACTTTCAAGAATCGCCTTCTTTCTACTGTATTCAGAACTAATTCTTTGTATAGTAAAACAAACACACAACTTGTTGATTGTGAATTGCAAGTCAACGCTTCGGAAGCTTGACACAATGTATGTAACACCTCCAGGAACATAACTGCAATCTGTGAACAAATCCATGCCAAACTTGAAGATTGCATCAATTATTGGTAAAGTGCTTTGGTATATCCGAACCAGATTAGGCTCACGGCAAATCATACAGTGCACAACATTGGGCGTCTTGGTACTGATCAGGGAGTGTAGATGATGCACTCCATCATAAGCAAACCCCCCCCCCCAAAAAAAAAAAAAAAAAAAAATGTTTCCACAGCATTGAGCCTGTGGTGAACATCTGCGCTCCCTGATCATATGGAACTTAAATACATGATATTCGCGCATTGTTCTTTTCACTGCGACGATCACTGAAAGTACATGTAGGCTAACAGTACTGCATGTATTTCTCACTTTTGCTATTTTGAGAGAAATAAGAATGTTAGTGGATTTCAAGGGGGTGAGTGAGAGAAAATTTCCACTGTGCTAGAACCTGGGAGAAGGAAGTTAAACTCAATGTGTGAACATGAATAGTCTATTAGAGGCTAATCAGTCTAATCATACTCCACATAATCATGGTATGGAGGGCTTTTTTTCAATCTCGACACAGCTAAAATTTTGGTAAAGACAAGAGGATATGAGTAAAGAAAAAATAGTTCATTGCAACTGGAGGTTGAAGGGTATGCAAGGCTGTCATGAATACGCGATGTGATCAGCAAGACTCCTCCCTTGTCAATTTGTCAGTCAGTTGCAAGACTCTTCCCTATTTTCCTTGCATGTGGTACTACATTTCTAATGCCTCTCTCCACGTGACCGATTTCAAGAATGTCTCAGAAAGAAAATAACTACCGAATGCTGAATTTCCTATCAGATCTACAAGAAATTTGCAAAGAATTCCAAACAAATACAACTACTGGCCTCTTATGTGCGTCAAATATCTGCTGATTGTATAGGGAAAATATGAAATGGCTGATATTTTGATTTGATTTGCTTTGATTTCTACATTCCTTTTTGTACAAGAATATAACAGAAAGCCAATCGAACAAATTCTTTAGTAATATCTTAACAGTGAATTACATGGACATGGGTTGCTAAATAAAATGAAGTGAATAAAATTGTTTTTCTTAATAGTGCAAAACGATTTCGAGCAAGTGTCTTTGCATATTCAAATGAAATTACGATGTTACGTATCAGCTGTTAAAAAGACGAATTAAACAAATCTATGAGCAATAAGAATGCAGGTGACCATTATCGCAAGCACAGAGGACAATGGCCTGGCATATATAAATGAAATAAAGCGATCTTAAAGAGACGGGGGTCAGACCTTATTAGAATCACTTTGTTTTCGATATCTCTGCCATTTCAAAACCAATTGTCATCAAATAAACATTGAATTCCTCTTCGATTTATATACCCTCATATTTCTTTAGAGGTTCGTCATACACACACACGTGCACACACACGGAGACCTGAAGCTCCATCGCATACAAAACTCTATCATCCCCAACATGACTTACTTTATTCTAGTATACAGGTTTACGTGCACATTGTCAGTACAGAAAAAAAAAAACCAATAGAAAAGTTGCTCTAACAGGTGGGATGCCTCCCAATAGGTCTATAGTACATCATGACAATGTGAGACAACATTACATGGCTACCGGGAAAAAGATTATTAGCATTCAAAATTATTACCCATGGTTCATTTCCTTCATTTAGCGTGTATAGATACTATACTGTCAGTATATTTCTCTTGCGCTGTCCTTGTAATCCTCAGATGTTTGCACTTTTAGACGGGTTGTATAGAAGTAAGCGAATGCATCTTTCATTCTAATCCAGACAGTTTGGCGTGATCCCTGATCAATTCTTCCATGACGTACTGGTACTGGTAAAAAGAAATGATGACACAAGGAAAAAAAAATCAGTTGGCTTTGCAATACAGTGTATCTAACTGCTCCCATAGATTCTGAAAATGAATGAATAGCAAAGAAGTTGACTGAATCCATAAGCAAGTTCAAATTATAAGGGTAGAACAGAATCCCTTCATCACATTAGCACTTAGTGTCTTGCGTCAGTTTTTACTTACTTTCTTTTCTGGAAATAATGCAGTTTTTTGGGGGGTTGTTGCTTCTTTCTTATTATCATCATTATCAAGCAGAGTTACGACCATTACTGTATCCTTTGTCTCTTTGGTGTACATATTCACATCTATAATCTACACTTGCAACAATATTTGCAATAAATCAATTTTCCATCATTTTCTCTCTTTTTTTTTTTTTTGGGGGGGGGGTAATGGATTGGATAATCAATTTCGAGGAGAAAAGTCGGGAGTGGGTCCTCTCTCCCTCCCCCCCCCCAAAAAAAATAATAAGATAAAACATCTAAAGTCTGCATTTAATAGAAAATGATTTACATGCCTTTAAGTACATAATATTTATTGATTTAGCTCTGCAATTTTGAGTACAAACTTGAGTTCCACTTTCCACATGGGTAGTAGACAGTGGTGTATCACCAGTTGATCTACCTAGTACTCTGCTGACTGCACCATGCCTCGTTCTCTGCCAGCAGAGGTAAATGTCTTACTCTGGATTTATACAGTCGTCAGGATATCATCGTCATCCACTTTGGTGTCATCGCTTTCCAAGACATCCTAATGGGCTCTGAATTTAATTTTCACCACCTGTTGAGTTATGAAGAATTTACAGGGAATAAAACTGAATTTTCACTCAAAATATATTCACTAACCCATCGTCATTCACATGAAAGATACTTCACAACTTCGTAAAATTAAAGATACAGTGAAATCAGAGTTTTCTTGCGATGTTAAGCTTTGCTTCTTTCTACACAGAGGAATAAAATCATTGTGTTATAATGTATCATACCCAGTCCAATCAAGTGAATGCACTACCTAAATTTTGAAAGGAGAAAAAAATTAACATGAGCTGTCTACCTGGTTTTTTTTTTCTTATTTTTTTCCTGTAAACTCTCTCTCTTTCTCTCTAGATGTATAATGTAGAGGTTCTGAGTTCCAATGGGATGGGGAAATGAGACCAAACTAGGCCCTACTGTACCAAGCCCCTCCCCCCCCCCCCCAAACAAAAAACAAACAAAAAACAAAAAACAAAACAGGTAGCCATGAGCTGGATTTTCCATGAGCAAACTTGAAATCAAAATCACCTACAAAATCATCTAACTGCTCATTATACTTTATTTCACTAATTACCATAGCTTATCACTATTTATAAGATTTATGAGAAGTTAAAAAAAATGCCTGTTTTGGAAGATTCTGCTTAAACCCCCCCCCCCCCCATTGTGTCCTTGCTTTGCTGTAGGCCTATCATGTGCACCCACACAAAAGTAAATCTTTCCTTATATAATAACATTAAAGGGTTACTGTTTACTATTCTACTTCAAAACATGTAGAAACATTGTGTATAAGATTACATGGTGTATTTGCAAATTAAATTTGATGAGATATCTAATATGGTTTATTGTTACCAGTAGTACAAAAATCAACGATGGAAGCTTTGTAATAAAAAGTGTTTCCAGACTTGTTACCTGTGTAGTGTCTCCCGGTCTGCTTGCTCCAAATAACTCGACTGTATCTCGGATGACGATTGGTGATGATGATGATGATGACGGTCTAGCCTAATCAACATTGTTGTTCTCCTGTTTATATAATCAGGAAAATGAAACTTACTGGATGGCATCAAAAGTAAGGACGATGGTCTAGAACCTACACTTTGATGATGTTGATTTCAGGTGGAGTGATCTCAGACTTTCACTGTTTTATAGTTACTGAATAACCCCAGGAAAATACCAAAATCAACAAAGTCACACTGATTCAGAAAGTACAATCTGTAATAGTTTTAATACTGAAGGCACCTAGATACTTATTGACGAAATCCTCTTCATAAAAACTCGTATCAAAGGAAAGGTCCAGCCAATTAAAGGTGCATAGTCCCGGTCGTGTAGAGGGCGCTGTTGATGATACTGCCGATCACCGTCAGCATTGATACGAAGATAGCCGAAGTTGAGCTGTCATCAAGAGTAAAGCGCGTAAGTGTTGCTAAGTAACGTTGCCTTTGTTGTCTTCTCTGGGCATCACGCAGTCTGTAGTAATGCCAGGGTGCGTGCATATATGTGCTTCTTACTATGACATCAAAAAAGAAATTCGCTAAGGCTGTCATCCCCCTGAGCCGAATCATGAGCCGAACTGTGATGGGACCACTGACTACAGTGGATCGGACTTCTTCGGACTCGGGGAAGTGGGCCACAGCGTAAGCGCCAAAGAGGAGTCGATAGCATAGGTCTCTATAGGAAACTTGCGCCGTGCGCCCGCGTACGCATTTGACTAAAACACCGCGACCATGCACCTTTAAGGTTAAAATTACAAAATACAAGCTTTTAATGAAGACTTATCTCTTTACTCTTACAGATTCTTAGGAAATAGTATTTTCTCACAAAGTGAGACGAAATTGAGGTAAATCTGTGGAATATTTTCGGTGAAATAGTGGTTATAAATAAAGGCGGTCGATGAGTAGTAGGTCCTACCATACGTAGTCTTAAACGTTAAAAATTAGAAGTAGGCCGTACCATGTAATCTGTCTTGTAGAGCGTTCCCCGTTCTAACGTTAGATTTAGAAATAGAAAACTAAAACAAAGAAACAAAATCTTCAAGGGCGTAGCCTATTTCTACGCCTACAGTTTCACATTAAACGAGGACAATTTTGCAATAAATCTTGTTATTTACAGGGACAAAGAGTAGCAGACTTACCACTTTCGTGTTGGCCGGCCAGGCTAGAACTCTGTCGCTTCGACGTCATATCTAACGTTAGCTAGATCCGCTCTTTTAGCATTATAAACACAATGTAGTAAGTGTACATCATATCTAAGCATCGAACAAATGCGCACGCACTGTATATAGGCGGCCTACGCGCATGCAACAGCCATGCATTTAATTGCAATTGACGACACGTCACGCCGCTAGCGCAGCACTAGCCAGCCGA
Source organism: Diadema setosum (assembly GCF_964275005.1). Lineage (NCBI taxonomy): Eukaryota > Metazoa > Echinodermata > Echinoidea > Diadematoida > Diadematidae > Diadema > Diadema setosum. Next base: position 31,978,990 of record NC_092687.1, read on the forward strand.
TCAGACAGATCCATGCGTACAGGTACGCGGACATCTCCTTTCCAGCCAATTGTGCATAATATATGGACACCATGCATAGCACGAGTGTGCGCTAGAAGGGCACACACAGGGCACCACTGCGTGAGTTGTGGCCGCGGCCGTCATACGCTGCTGACTTGTAAAGCACGTGTATCACAGTGTTTATGTTAAACATGTACGGCGTGTAGATCGTGTTTATGAGGCGTTCTACATGTAAATGCGTCTGTTTACCCTGACAGTAGAAGTGTTTAGGCCTAACCACCAAGCAATTAGGTAATGTCCTAAACCATGAACGAAATCATTAACAAAGAAAACTCCCATTTTTCTAGCAATTAATTAATAAGACTGTACATGCGAAACCAAAATATAGATGTATTACAGTTGTATTACATATTTTAGGTTATCCTTTTTCCTTATTGATAAGACATTTCCATGAAAGGCCTAAAATATGAATTATTTCATAATGCATCTTAATGTCTTACAGTTTCCACTTTCTCGTGATAAGGGAACTAGATATTACAATTTACACACCATTTCCAACACTTCTTCATACGTATGTGGACATATTGAGATTAGCATAGCGTGACCAGAATAAACACTCCAAACTAAACACTTGTAGAACACTCAATACTTAACATGTGTTATACACACCGGGTGTTTAAATGTCAAACAAAGTGTTTAGATTTTCAACACTGTGTTTAGTTCATAAACACGTCGCATGTCGCATTTTTTACAGTGTAGGACTACGTCTCAGAAGAAGTTATATCAAGCACTCTCAAGGCAGCTTCCACTTTCTCGTCAGCACTCGATCCTATTCCCACATCATTGCAGAAAACTGTATGTCCAGTCTCCCGTTCCCCGCCACAAAAATTGTAAATGTCAGTCTTCAAAGAGGTCGATTCCCTCCGTAACTGAAGTGCGCGTCACTCTTTAGTTCGCCAACGTCTAAAAAAAAGAGGGACTGCTACATGATATGATTTCAGTAGCTATCGGCCTATTTCTAATCTGAGCTTCATTTGAAAACTAATTGAAAATGCCGCTTGTGCACAGATCAAAAAGTACCTCTGTGAGCAGGACTTCAAGACTTCAAGACCTTCAACGCACCACAGTGTAGAAACAGCCCTTTTGAAAGTCTATAATGATATCCTGCTGGTCCTAGATTTACACAAGGAAGCCATCCTTGCCCTTCTTGACTATAGTTCTGCATTTGATAACCGTGGACCGTCCCATCCTCCTTCGAAGGCTGGACAAGAGGCATGGGTGCCGCGGAAATGTCCTTGAATGGCTAAAATCCTGTCTAAAAGACCGGACACACAGTGTGCAGATTGCAGACGCTACATCTGATATCCACCATGACAGCTCTGGCGTCCCACAAGGGTCAGTTATGGGCCACTGATATCTACGCTTTAGACTTCTCCAATCATCGACATCATCAATGATCATGGCCTTCAACAGATGGTCTACCCAGATGACACACAGATTCCGGTCACTTTCAATCCGGACGATCGAGAGATGTCTGTTTGCAAGCTCAACAAGTGTCTGGCTAACATAAAACGTTGGTCTGTCAACAATTGTCTTACCTTAAATGACTAAAGTTCTTCATTTTGTCCTCGAAGTTTATTACATTCGAAAGTCCTGTGGCAGTCAGTATCGGTGATGTTAACATTATGCCATCGTCCTGTACGTGTTCGAAGTCCTGGCATCCTTCTTGACAGACATCTCATAATGAGGGAACACATCAAGCAGATCTGCAAGTCTGCTATTCGATGTCTTTGCAAACTCTTCGATATCTTTGTAAACTAAGACCCTACCTCCCGAAGGAGATCGCTCAAATTTTAGTTCCCTCTTTTGTTATTAGTAGGGTAGATAACTGTAGTAGACTGTTGATTAATCTTCCTCAATCTGATTGTTATCATTTTCAAAGGATTCAAATCACTGCTGCCCGCATCATTGAAAAGCTCCCCATGCATAGCGAAATCTAACATACTCAACTTCACTGGTTCCCCATTGAAAAGCGTCTTACCATTCAAAATTCTCCTGTTAGTTTACAAAGTTCAAAATAACATCAGGCCAGAATTCGTAAAACGTGCATTCAAATTGGCATGTGCTCTTCAGTCATTCAAATTCGCCAGCACTGGCCGAAAGGGGTATTTCAGTCATTCCAATTTCGCTTATGAGGTCAGTCCAATTCCAAGCATTTTTTTTTAAATTAACGTCATGTTATTTCTTTATTGAAAAGGTGATAACATTTAAACGCATATTTCTACTTGACTTTTTGTTTCATCCACGCACTGTTAGGCAGTAAAAGTATCATATTTTGACCCTATATAATTCGAGTTTGTTATTCTGTAAGTACAGCTGGCTTTAGATTACATTCTAATTGTTGTTCGCTGAATCGTGTTGATTTTGGAATATATGTCATTTGATTTGTCATGAAGTAGTTTCGAATATGGAATCAATAAAAGGTTATGAAACAAAAATTGTTCTCTGCGAAAACGCTGCATTATTAACGACGCCGGGACAGCTCGAAGTCGACGTACATTCCAACTCTGATTGCTAATTTTTGCCTGTCTTTTCGACTGTCAAATTCCAAAAAAAAAGAAAAAGAAAAACAACTCTCTACTCTGTTTCATTTAGGCATCTCCATGAGATGCACACAATATTCCATTGAAAAACGACGAAGCATACGGTAGGTGTGCAATTTTACATGATTACCTAAAATATGACTTTGGTACTTACACTGCACAAAACGACAGTAACATTACCGAAGGGGAACATAATAATGATAATAATGATAATAATAATAATGATAATATATATATATATATATATATATATATATACATACTATATAATATATATATATACACTATATATATATATATATATATATATATATATATATATATATGTACATATATATTTGACTGGAGAAAGCCCCATGGGCGAAGATCAATTAAAAGTATGTCTTTTACGGAGTTTTCCTAAGAACTGCCTTTGTGAACCAACACTTTCTTGGACTCCGAGCAGAAACCTATTGCTTTTATTCATACGTAATTATATATATACATATAAATTATGTGTTATATATATATATATATATATATATATATAAACATCTAAACAGTATTTCAACACTCATATATAAACAATATATGTGACATACCTTGCAAGATTGTGACAGCTGGGAGGCTGTTGAGAAGAAATCGTCTGACAAGTAGCAACATTTTACATTGAAGTTCGAAAGACATGGCATAGTGCACAACAATTCGGCCAAATCTTTTCCCATTACGAACTGGTGTTCTGAACTATTACTCCAGTAGAGAATTGTGACCTTCAGATCTTGTATCTGTATAATAAAAAAAAAAAAGAAATCATAAATTCTGCGTAATTTCGATAACGAATGCTGATCATATATATATACATTTATATATATATATATATATATATATATATATATATGCATTTTAAACTGCACACAATCCTGAGTAGCTTAGAGTTAATCGTTTGTTTGTGGCTTTATTTTTATTGCTTGTTTCATCCCACCTGAGAAGATGGCTAGATAGCCCATATTTAGCTAATCGATCTTCGTTTATTAAATAACGCATCCCTACAAAATAGAATTCAGCGGTTTACCTAGTATGACATGTGGGTGGAAAGGTTATGATCAAAACGATACAATCACTGGATGATTTTCAACCTTACAAAAGAGAGTTCAAATTTCGATTTCATTGGCAAGCGCACAATGTGGGAGTATCACTTGGCATTTTGGGGCTGCCTATTCACCTATCTTCTTAGTTAATCGCTGTTTTTCTTAAAACGGTCCTTTAGTTCTAGAGATTTTTTGAACTGTAAGGAGTTTTTTGACACTTAATGGAGAAACCTGCCAGTGTGAAATGTGGAGCATCCAATAAAAAACAGAAAAATCAATGGAAGAAAAAAGGAAGTTTGGCGGGCATTTTTTTTTTTGGGGGGGGGGGAGGTGGGGATGGAATATGAGCTAGCGTGACGTAGTGCATTTAGATCATACAAATCCCCCTAACATAACGTGGTCTGTGCCTAACACAAGATGTTTGTTTTCGGTTTAAGAAATTCAGATCTGGGGAGGGAACGAACGAACGAACGAACGAAATGGCTTTTTGAACTCTCCTGGTACCAAAGCCCACGATGCTACAAGATGTCTCTTTAAGGTGTCTGGCATTGGAGGAAAAGTCGGAATCCTCAGAGCAAATATGGCAAAGTCTGTGGGCTTGACTTTCTGGTTTGCACTGACGTGTGTGTCGGGTCACTGAGAAAATGTACGGTACTTATGGGTATCTCTAGGCGTAATGTAGAGAGTGATGGCGACGTGAATAAAATCCTTCCCGACGGTGCCACCAGGATGTTAGTCTCTTCCTGAATACATGTACTTTATTATATATTTATTCATGAGGAACTCCACTATCCCTGAAACTGAGTTATGCTTTCATATTCAATATCACATCCAACTAGATTGTACGTCATCATCCATCACCCATATTAATGGCAGTGTTATCTGATATTTTTAAACTATAAATTATCAACACCAGCTAGGATAGTATGATTCACACAAATACAAAACACTGACATAAACAAGAGAAGGAATCTTAAGTACAACTCTGTGACATACTGTACAATACTCTATACATTGTGTGACAATGAAAACATGGAAAAATATCACTTGGATTCATGGGACAAACTTTCAGCAGGCAGATGAATTTCATTCATTCATTCATTCATTCATTCATTCATTCATTCATTCATTCATTTATTTTATTTCAGCATGGCACATGCTTCAGCCATGGCTGTTGTCCACGCACACATAACTACCCCCCCCCCCCAAAAAAAAAAATACAGACACGGAAATATGATTTTACAAAACCACAGACATGACAATTTGTGACCGTGCATCACAAAACGAACAAAGAGTCGCACCCCTTGATTTTACGTGCGGACTCACAAAAGGTGAAACGGGTAAACCAAGGCAATTTTGGGTTTTACATATTTTTTTGAAAGAACTACTCTTCTTCTACATCATTCTTGAGTTTGAAATCATAACATGAATGGGAAAGTGGGTTTTCAGCAGTTTTTCTACGACCTTTTTTTTTTTTCGTAGAGTAGTGTGGTCAGGTATGTCTTAGAGACCCCTTTCTATTTCCTGAAAATCTTTTGAACACTCTTCACTTTCAACTCTTAATAACTTTTAAAAAGATAAAGCCACTTCTTCGAAAGTTGGCATTAGTAATGGACAGGATAAGTTATTTGAGCATGCTAAATTTCAGCTTAATTTGATAATCTCTTCATTATTGTTGTTACGGTGGTTTACATTCTGTTTTTTTTTTTGTCCTATTCATTGCACAATTAGCACGGCGTGGTAAAGATTAAGCGCTTGTATAGACCCTGTACTTCAGAGCCTATTTTCTAAATTCCCACTTTTCCAGAGTGTGTGCTCCCTTTCCAATATTTGCACAGGTTAGGGGGGCCCATCTAAGTTGAATTATACACCATTTTAAAGATTAGAGTTTGCTCTTTCAGAGCCTGCCCTTGTAATTACTAACAATCCATGTCCGACGACTTTTTTTTTTTTTGGGGGGGGGGTTGTGGTGCAGGGTCACATTTGTCTTGAATATATTCAGAGAAGAAGTCAATTGAATTGTAATTTGTAGTCTGTTAAAAGAGACCCACCCGTGTTTGAAAGAGAACATGCCTTGTATTCTGTTTTCGGATAAGGTATTACTAAAGTGCTTTTTTTAAAGAAAAAAACAATATCGTGAAATATCAAATTTACGTGACTTGGAGCTGATTTTTTTTTTTTCCGCAGCATGAAACTTCCACGAAATGCCACTGGCATTGAATGCATTGTTTAGAATCGCGCACATTTTGCCTTTGTGAATATTAGCTGATCGCGAAATTTGCGAAAGTTTCATGCCCGCGAAATGTCTGCAAAATAAAATTCAGCATTTATACCATAAAATACAAATTTTACAGAGGGCTACTACCCAAATATCAATGAGCAAGTCCTGAAGGGTCATCCCTCCAAATTCGGTGCTTTTATCCGCCGTGTAACGGATAATTCACTAAGCGACCTGACTACATGGAGTTCTCCCTGCGTCCAAGCAAAGAGGCCATGATGCAGTGCTGCGTCGAGGCTATTTTGCTTGGACGAAGCAAGAATTTCATGGACGTAGCGCGGTGTAAAGGGGGTATCATGGAAGAGGAAGGTAATGGAAGAGGTCTGTTGACACGCTAAACAAACTCAAGAACATGTGAAAATATGGAAGATTCTTCATAAACAAGACAATTAAAGGGATCGTACAGTTTTGGTTGAGATCTAATTTCAGGTTTCTAACATTTCTTGGGGAGATAATGAGAAACCTCTTATGAAAGAGCATGTAATTATTTGAGGAATTCAACGTTTATTTGATGAAAATTGGTTTTGAAATGGCTGAGATATCCAAAAAAGAGCGATTCTTATAAAGGTGGGACCCACACTTTATTAGAATCGCTTTGTTTTACCTTGTTTTTGGATGTTTCAGTCATTTCGAACCCGATTTGTATCAAATAAACTTTAAATTCCTCTTAAAATGGTATGCTCTGTACTATATCATAAGTGTTTTCTTGGTATCTCGCAAAAAGTTAAAAGCCCAATTCTCATCTCCACCAATACTGTACCATCCCTTTAACTGATATATGTAGAAAACATTATTTTATTTTTTTGGGGGGGTTTATATTTCAATGTGATTCTTTTACATTATCTAAGGTATTCCAAAATCCGGGTCTAGTATAAACGAATGCTTTTTGAGTGTGTACAGTTCTCATAAATGGAAGATGGAATTCATTAGATCGTCTCGTCGGATAGTTATGTACGTGGCTATTACTATAAAATAAAGAGTGAAATATTATGGGTACATGGCTACAGTTGTAATTAAACATAAAATGACCAAGTTGAAGTAGATAAAAATCGTTTATTTTCAAGAATTTATGTTCAAAGAACAAATCATCGGTATTTCGTTCGTTCGTTCATTTGTATTTTATTTTGCTTCTCAAATAAAAACTGAATAACATCAACGTGACACTTTTATACCAAATATTACCAAATGACAAAGGAGCAATTCAAAATAAAAGTGCAGTTTATTACTACATGCAAAACAAAATTCTTTGTAAAATATTGATAGTTACATATAATACAAATAAGGCAGTACATTTGATTGAATAAGGAAGCAGGAGACCGTCAGCATAAGCATAGCTTGACTGGGCTGATGGCCTCGTCATTGGGAAATATAACTTAGGTTTGCCTCTTACAGACGAAAGTACACTTTTTTTTTAATATCACAATAGTGTGCTTTAGAGGGAAAAAGAAGATGTGAGTGCTGTGCGAGTCCAATAGGTGAGTTGAATGTTTGTGTTGGGGTCATTTATGATATATAATTTATTTCCTCGTATGTGAAGGTTACAAACAATTCTGAGCCCCTTTTGCAAAAAATAACAAGTTTGTCTAGCATTGTCAAATATGTATTTCCCCAAGTAAGAATTACATTGTTTAAATACGGTAATACAAAACTTGACTATTAGAAGCGTCACCAGAGCAGATGAAGGGAGATAATATCTCAAAATATTCATTATACCTATGTTACGTGAAATAATAATTATTAAGAATAATATCGATATGACACTTTCGTGAAAGCTCTATCGAGGAATGCCACATTCATTTTTTTTTTTTTGGTCATTGATGATTCAAACAATTAACGTGTACATATTATTGAGATCTGTTAGATAACTCGGAAACCATTGCAAGGTTTTTTCCACGTATGCCGTAATGGGATAATTTAGAGAGAAGTATATCGTGATAAATCGTATATATCAAAAGGCTTAGAAAAATCTAGGAAGATGACTATTGCATTCGAAATATAGTATCGAATACATGCGTAATCATCTCAACAAAGGAAAGTAAGGCGTTTAAGGTGTTGTTATTTCTCTAAATCCACATTTAAAATGTGTAGTGTTACTCATGTAAAAAAAAAAAAGGTTCAGACTATTAGGATTATATCATTCTTTCAATTTTTTTAGAAATCAAAGTTAATAGAGATATGGGTCTGTAATTATTGACATCATTCTTCTTCCCTTTCCTATACTAGTATACAGTATATGGATAACTTTTGCAGTCATCATATTATTTTGTACAAGTCCACTCGTGAGCGATACATTAATGTGTACTAAGGAATTTATTACTTGGGAAATTATATTTTTCAACAATTAATTATTGACTCCAACATAACCTGCACTATTCTCTTCTTTCAAATAATAAACAATCTGAATAACTTCTTTATTATAAGTGGGATCCAAACGTATAGTTTTGGGATAATGTATATCTAAAAATAAGTCATAAAACACTTTACTAGATAAAGGAATATTATTAGTATTAGTATTATTAGTATTATTATTAGTAGTAGTAGTATCATTATCTATTCGGCTTTCATTCACAAATTGTGATAATTTTTTTTCCCCAACAAGGAAAAAAACCATTAATCAGCTATGCCAGCGGTTAAATTACTTGAGATGTTACCCCCATCGTACTTCTGAGATACCAAACACATCATTGGATGCATTTATAACATTTTTTAAAACTATTTTCCAAGTGTTGTTAATATGATTCTTATATGCAGTTATCTGTTAAGCCTAACATTTTTACATTATTTTCCAAGTGCTGTTAATATGATTCTTATATGTAGTTATCTGTTAAGCCTAAAATTTTCTCTTGTATAACGCAATAAATTAGTGAGCGTGTTTTAATAGATCACATATTTTTGTCTACTTTTATCAGTGGGGTTGCTTCTATACTTGAAAAACAGATTATTTTGTTTTCTGATCTTAAAAGAGACCGGGTTATCCGCGGAAGTCTTGGAGTTCTTTTGTAACTATTATTTCCTGTTACAGAACGGAATAAGATCATCAATTTCAGAAGTGATAATTGCGATGTTTGATGAAATAATTATAATACAAATCAAGATCATTACTATACAAAAGACCAATCAATACCTTTTTAAACTATTTTGCAAATGAATCTATATCTTACAGCGTTTCCGATGATCATTTTGCCTGGGAGTTAACTTAACTCTTTATTTGCCATGGTGGAAACCCACTGTGTGTCACGTTATTCTGAGACACGAAAGTAGTCATGCTTTGAGAAAGAATTCTGTTTTTCCAATCGATATAATTTCTACAGATTTCTGTTAAGCAGGACATATTTTGAGAAAAGTTCTAGAGGAATGCCAAGATTTGTTTTGATATACATTGTATGACAATTTTTAATCTTTCTTTTGAATGACCAGTTGCTACATCACTGTACAGGCATGACTTTTACACATAAAACCGTGACAGAAACTTATAATTGACACGCAAATCTAGTTGGTAACACCGCTTGATAGTCAATCACCGCAAAGAATGCAAGCTGTATGTGAGAGGAACAAAAGCGCGAGGAACGCTTTCATTGTATCGCGGCATTAGGCAATTTATCGATCGGTTTGGGCGGCTTTGTGCGTTTGAACAGAATATGCGAAGTTGGCACGCCGTCGACCGAGTCGGACGAGCGAACGTGGCACATAAAGAGTTAATTGGGACTTGTGTAAATAATGGATAACAATCAGAGATGTCTGAAAGGGTAATACCAGACTTGGGAATTGGGAGAATATTACCCCCCCCCCCCCCCAAAAAAAAAAAAAAAAAATGTAGTCTATGAAAGTGACAGATCGGTCAGTAACACGGGGAGGCTTAGAAATTGACGTTAGTAAAGAAACAGACATCAGTCTTTCCACCATTTCTTGCGATTTTTTTTATTTTTTTTTTTAGGGGGGGGGGGAAGGAATTACTCTTTATTAAATAAATACTAAAACCACCGATTCAATATACATTTTTGTTATGAAATAGACTTCTGCGTTAAATTTTGTACATACAATAGAATATCGTTCAGATTCGATCCAAGGGGTCTGTAAAGGCTTGTTATTGATATGCTTTTACCATTTGGCTTTACTAGTTCAACAAAAAGAAATTTGACCACATGAGTTATAACATTCAGCTCTTCGTGAATAGAATATTCACATTTGTTCGAGATATGCAAACAGAATCCACCACCTATTTTCTCTTTTTTTATGCACGAAATCAAAACCGGATATAGAGAAATGACTGATATTGCGTGTCAATCCGGATTCCGTCAGACTTATAACAAAATAATTGTTTTATAATAGTTTTCTAAAATAACGCAGCTCACCAACATTTATACTAATGCTTCGTTTATTCAAATGAGCTAATTAAAAAAAAAAAAATATATATATATATATATATATATATATATATATATATCATCAGCAATACTCATTATGTTGTTTTTACTGGTTTACAATCAGATAAGCACATGATGAGCTCTGCATGTCAGACCTGTTTTGATAGATGAGAGAGGCTAATCAAAAAAGCAACAACAACAACTTTAAGTTTACCTGGCATAATATAACCTACGCGTAAAAGAAGAATCGTGAATTCCCAAATCTTACCATGCAGCTCGAAACCTTGTCGCTGATCGCCCTGTAGAAGTCTGTTTTCACTCGGAAGTCAGTTTGTATTTCTATTTTGCCGAAGCCAGGGTTGGAACAAATAATCTCCGCCAAGTCAAGTACCAAAGTTCTTTCGCAGTGGGTAAGGTCTACAGCTAACGATGTCTATCGAATGGAAACGGTCAATTATTGATAGCATGAACATTAACGATTGAAAAAAAAAAATGAAGGATGAAAATACAGGTGAATTTTTTATTTTTTTTTTTTTTTTGGTTTTTTTGGGGGGGTGGGAGGGGGTTCGTTAAAAAAGTGATACATTTATACTTGTATCTTATTTTGACGTCTTACAGGACTGAACAGTTCAGTAGACATGTTTGACTGCTTCATTTCTCCTGTATGAGCCCGAGCTGACCATATCAAAACGACTGGGATAACAAGGTACAATAGACCCTAACTAGAGGTACTAAAAATATGCCATATGTAACGTCTTCCCTCAAGACACCGGGAACTTTTGCAAATCTGTCTGATTTTACAAATCATGAAATAGTTGCACGACTCTCTCTTTGAAATTTGCCGATTTTGTTATAACAATTGATCGGCTGAATCAGAATTTCTAAGTATGTTCGTGAAAAGACGCTTTAAACTCTTCATTCAATAAACAATACATATAACAGCATGACAGTCATTTCCTTCTTACAACTGTATTAGGAAGACGTTGTTTTATATCATGTCAAACTAGTTGGGTAATATTGATTGTAAATTTGACCTCTAATACACGAAATTGCATCTGAAACGATATACCAGTAACCAGCGTAAGACTCTAGAACGAACTAATTACAGGGCAGGTGGTTGAAGATTTCCCACTCAAATACACAGAGAGAAAGACGATAATACGCACTCACAATTACATTGCAATTTTCCGGTACACTTTCTAAGACTTATAGTCGATATGAAACAGTAACTCACCACTTGGCGATGGTGACCCATGAAAACAATTCCTGACCTTGTATGCACTGGCGTCATAAATGCCAGTGCATACTTTTTCCATTGATTTCCGACTGCCTTGGCGGCCTCCTCAGTATGACATTCAAACGCAACGTCAACGCAGAAATCACGGTTACCATGCGTTATTAGGCTGTTGACGATGTCCAGGCCAAGGTCATTCATTAAAGCTGAGGAGAAGTAGAATAGATTGCGGAACTTCCGATATCGACCACCATTAAGAAGTTCGTCTTTCAGCTGGTCGTACCTGGCACGATTATTGGCGTACACATTAGCAAGGTACAGCCCTGCAACATATTCTTGGAACAGTTTGTGGGGAAACGAAACATCTGAATTAACGAGGCTCAAAACGTTTACATCGTTACGAAGCTCCCTTGTGATGGGTTTCTTTTCTTTTGTTAAAACCCCGACTTTGCAGCATGTTTCCATGGCATCACGACATTCTCTGAATATTTCCTCCGGAAATGAATGTCTCCCTTCTAATAAACCATTCAGCGCTATCTCACTAATGCCCTGAATTGCCCTACCAGCTTTCTTTAAACACTCAGTAGTGTTCCGATCATCTAAATTTCCAGATACTTTTGATGCGTGGTGATCTTTTAGAAAAAAGATCATTTCTTTAAACAACTGCGAGAAAGTTTCCATTTTTTGGAGTGCTTTTCGTCTGTCTCCACTGATGTCTTTCCACATGAGACACAACATTGCACAGTAGATTGGAAATGGGGCCATGTTCAATCGGATACCATCATTGTTTTCCAGAAAACTGATCAAGTTCTGTGCAAGAGTGTCCTCCTCTTTAATCCGAAAGAAGCTCCTAATATAAGCCTGAACGTTCTCCTTGCTAAATCCTTCGACGTCAAGAAAAGTGTAAGCTCGGACGAGTCTCCTATCCATGCTGAAATCATCTGCTCTCCATGGTCGACTTGTCACTATAACCCTACATGACTGATATTGCTGTAATCCTAGGATGCGAATGACCTCACTGTCGCTACTATTTTGTCCTCTTATTTGTCCGCTGAACTCGTCCAAGCCATCAAACACAAGTAGAATTTTACTAGGGTTTGTTGAGAGATAGCTGTCTATCATGCCTGGGATTGCTTCTTTTGGATCAGATAGATATCTTCCCACTATACTACCTATACTCTCTCCGTCAGTGACATCTCGAAGAGGAATTAAGATAACCATGTCCAGCTCCTGGAGAATCCTATCATGGCACCAGTCCCAGGCAATCTTAGCGCAAAGCGTTGTTTTACCGACACCCCCCTCACCTTGGATCAGAAAGCGCTTGGAAAGATTCCCAGTTGTCAAATTGGCCATGAGATCTTCATATGCTATATTTTCCAATTTCTTGTTGTCATTTTTGTCTATCAGACTCAGATTTGTGTAAATCTCATCCAAGTTTATCTGATCAGAAAAAATGAGGGGATCCACTGTAACCTTGCTATACTCCTCACGGTAATATTCCTTCAGCTTTGCCTTGCATCGTTGTATTTGTTCCTTTGTAAGCAACGATGAGCTAGACGATGATTCTTTGAAGAAAAGCAAAACATCAAAGATGTTTAGGATTAGAAAACATAAAAAAGATTGAGCACAATACAGTATACATAATAAAATGGTTGATATAACAAGTATATCATATCACGAAATGAAGAATGATAATGCCAAGCAGAATTACTTTAACATAGGGTCTTATCATTACATTTTTGTGTTATTACCTTCTCCACAGAAGTGTGTGAGTTTTTTATTTGTTGTGCTGTGGGTGTCTGTGGTGGAATGCGGGAAAGAAATTATGTATTGTAAAAATATACTAGGAGGGTCAATCACCAATTATGTTTCGAAATTGTAACCACAAGTAACGTTTCATACATATTGTTGATTTTATTTTATCCCATAACTTACTATGTCATATTATGTCCAATATCTCAGTATCACGCATTTTTGCATACGTGTCTTTCTTTCGATTTTACTTAGTTCGTAGACAGACAACCAGTGGTAAGAAGACCCAAAGCAGAAAGGTTTTACATAAATATCTAACTTGAACCATCAAGTATCCCTTGTCTGCAGTAAGCATGATCGCATTAAGAACCCAGATAGAAGGCACAACTTCTTATTGGAAATTTGATAGTAGTTTATTTAATGATATTGTTTATGTTAAGCAAATGACGGAAGAACATTTGAAATACAGAATTTTACAAGTAGAGATTATGGATAAAGGATTCCTCTGGGATTTTTTTTATTTATTTTTTTTGAAAATGTAATGGAAAATTCGTCAGTTTACACAAACCCTTCTCTATTCTCCTATTCATTCAATTCAATTCATTTATTTTCATTCTTCTTTTTTTTTCTTTTTCAACAAAAACATAACACAAGATAAATCAGGTTTTATATCATAAACAAAGAACATTTGCCTTTGCAATTAATAAATGGTATCAATAAACATACGAGCGCATACTGGCAAAAAAAGAAGATAATAATACAAAGTCATGCTTCAGTTGAAAAAAAAAAAGAAAGAATAGAGAGGTCTACTAAAAAGCAAAGCTTGTATATTGTGAACCACTCATAAAACTTATGAATTATCTATATACAAACAATTGTGACAAATATGATATACGACAGGACGGGACAAAACAGAAGAAACACAACAACATTACACAACTTGCCAGAATAGATGGAAAGTATGGAAGGAAAGAAAGAAAAAAAGAGAGAATGAGAGAATGCCTACACGCTGTGTAACAAGGGAAATGGAACAGGGGGTGGTAGAAAATGTGCTTCATAGAGTTGGTGCTGCATGCAGCTGACCAAGGATTGTGATGGCTACTTCTTTACGTAATAATGAATTCAGTGATTGAATGATTGGTGGGTTATGGATGATGAACCCAGAGGTTATTAAACATATAGCTAAGGGGAAAAAAACATATCAGGGAGGATTTAATAAAAAGATTTCAACTTTCGCTTAAAAGAATACAAAGATGGGGAGTTTTTTAATTTTATTTCACAGCTCAGTGAGTTCCAAAATCTAGGACCGGTGAACAGAAATGTATTCTGAGCCAATAAAGTTCTCAGGAGGGGTAAATGAAACTCATTAGATTGTCTAGTGTGATAATCATGAAAAGACTGGTTCCGTGGGAACATTGAATTGAAAATACTGGGAAGTGCATTTACATTGTAATTAAACATAAACTGACCAAGTCGAAAAAATACAAATCTTTAATTTTCAAAATCTTATGTTTAGTAAATAATGGCTCTGTATGGGAACGTGGCGGGAAGCCACAAATGATACGAATAACCTTTTTTTGTAATAAAGTAATTTATCTAGTGAGTTTTGATGGGCACTACCCCACGCTAGGAGTCCGTAATTAAGATAAGGTAAAATTAGAGAAAAACACAACGTCAACAAAGAGGACAATGGAATATGAAACTTGAGTCTATTAATAATACCAATATTGCGTGAAATTATTGTACTAATGTTTGTAATATGCTGCCTCCACGAAAGTTTATCATCCACTGTGATACCAAGGAAGTTTATATGAGAAACTCGTTCTAACAAAGTGTCATCAAAAGCAATACCTGTGCCTAAATCTTCTGAAGAATTACTAAAAAGCATATACTTAGTTTTCTGAAGATTAAGAGATAATTCATTAGCTCTTATCCACAGAGTTACTTTTTTTTTCAATTCGGAATTAACGATGCGTACAAGAGTATCTGGATTTTGGTGAGAAAATAAAATATTTGAATCGTCAGCAAAAAATGTAAATGAGAGTATGTCAGATGATCTGCAAAAGTCAGTAATATAAATGATAAAAAGTAAAGGTCCTAATAAAAGACCCTTTGGGACGCCACATTTAATGAATTCTAAACTCGAGCTGTACTCGTTAAAAGATACATATTGTTTTCGATTTTGTAGGTAACTCCTGAACCACTCCAAGGTCTTCCCGCGTATTCCCTAATGAGACAGTTTATAAGATAACATTTCATGATTAATTGTATCGAAGGTCTTGGAGAAGTCCAGGAAGATGAGAATGATTATCAATAGTGCGCGCAGCGTGGTCAATAAACTTTAAAAGAGCATGGATGGTGCTATGTTTCTGACGGAACCCAAATTGAGAATTTGTAAAAACATTTTGCGAATTCAGAAAATTAATTGTTCTTGTAAATATCAATTTTTCCAATATTCTAGATAAATATGACAGCAAAGAAATAGGTCTATTATTACATATATCAGAATCATCTCCTTTTTTGAATAAAGGGAAAACCTTAGCTTTTTTCATAAAATCAGGAAAAACACCACTTGATAAGGATTTATTGAAAATATATGAAAGTGGGTAAGCAATTGAAGATATAATTCCCTTTAAAATAAAATTACTGATAATTATCGTCATAACCGGCACTTCGCTTGTCATTCATTGCAGTAACAATATCTATTATTTCATATTCTGTTGTTGGAACAAAAAAAAAATAGAACTGGAATTGGATTGACCTAAGAATTTAGAAAACTGTATATTTGACTGCGGTATTTTTTTTTTTTGCCAAATTCTCTCCAATCATTGAAAAATAAGAGTTGAAAATATTGACAATATCATTGGGATATTCAAAAACTGTATTATCTTGTCTTATTTTTATAATGTCTGATTTCTTTTTTGATATATTCATGCCTGCTTCAACACCTTCCATGTATTTCCTATATCATGTTTATATTTTTCTAACTGAATCATACAATATTTGAAGGGTTTGTTTGCAAAAACCGATAAGTCCATTTTTGAAGATTTTGAAGTACGATCTCTGTAATAAAGTACAAAATAATACCTTTTAAATGATATATTGGTCACTACATAAAAAGGTATATTTTTTAAGTTCCGCTCGAAAGAAGCAAAAATTTTCATATTATTCTCTTTATTTTTCTTGACCTTTAATCGCAAATATCTCCATTAGGCAAACATGGACTTATCAGTTTTTGCAAACAAACTCTTCACATGTCAATTTACTGATGAAATCTCACACGAAGTATTGAAAAAAACTGTTATTTAGTAAAAGTGCAATATGGAGCTGAAATAAACATGTTAAACAATATCTATCAATTTTTTAAAGGAATCTCTTCAAAAGCTTTTTATTTAGATTAAATTTGTGGGGAATATTCCAGATATGCAAAATGAAATTGGCATCTTGTCCGAACGTGCTGCCCATAGATAACTGTGTGTAAGTAACGTTGCACTAACTATGCATTGATGATGAGCGATAATGGTTCGACATCACAGTTCAAACTACTGTAAAACATGATATATTAACGGCACGAAATTTTCGCGAATTGCCTCTTGCGTTCAATGCATATAGTGCAAATAAGAATTTTCGCGTGCATTTTAATTTCGCGAATCTTGGCGCTCGCGAAATTCGCGAAATTAAAATACACGCGAACATTTCTCGTTTTACAGTATCTAACGAAGATGAGGACTGAGTGATTCTTAAAATCTAAATCCAAAAAATAGTCAACGGCAATCACGGTTTACGCCTAGTTAGAAGAAAACGGCACTCAGTACATATAGACTCTAGACTAGAACTAGGACTAGGACAAGTGAGCAGTCAAGGACCGAGAAGATCCTACTCGCCGCCCCGTCGACAGCTGTACGTGCAGCGCTAATAATAGGCACAGCGTAAACGTTTAGTATACAAATGATGCACAGGATAGAGTGCGTTAGTGGAGGCGTAGCGTACTCGAGGGTATTTACAATTGTGAAACATGCATGAGGCGAAGCCGAGTGCATGTTGCACTACATTGTAAATACCCGAGAGTGAGCTGCATCCACAAACGCCACAAAATAATCCTGTGCATCATTTGATTTATAAAATGGGTCGAAAACTAACAGCATTTTTCACGTACCTTTGTGGGTCAATACCAGTCAGCTACATACATACGGTTAATGTAGCACTCGCTCTCGAGAGAGAGAGTCGAGTCAAGCACGTCGCACTCGGAAATCCCGCACATGTAAGTGACGTCAGGGATCACTCTAAAATCTTCGAGTGATCCCTGACGTCACTCCAAAATGAGTGAAAATGAGCATTTTCACTCAAAATTCACTCCAATTTCACTCGAAATTCGCTCTTTTTTGTATTCACTCTTTTTAGAGTGAAAATTTTCACTCGATTTTTTTTAGATAGAACATTCATGAATACGCATGAATATTCATGACAAAGAAACAATGACGAACACGTAGTGGACCAAATGAAAAACGTTTTTTAAACGTTAATTAAAGATGAAGTCGACGTAGCAGACCTAATAAAAACGTCTTTTCGATGATTATAAAGACAAAGACGTAGGAGTCATAACAAAAGCATCTTCTATCGTCCACTGACGTTCTTAAAACTTTTTTTTTATCAGAAAAAAAAAACCTGTGCTTTGGAGCAAATGCTAAGTTCCATCTTTTAAGTTGTATTTACGTCTAAAATCGTCAGTTTTATATGAAGCCGTACGGAACCTCAAAAAAAAGAACAAAACATTTAGGAAACGTTATGTGTTTGCTGGGTTGTTGTTTTGTGCATAGTCTATCTAAGGAGCTAATTCCAAATCTCCGGACACGGTTCTTTTCCGTTGAAATTTGGTGAATCATGGCCCACAAAAACGCCAATTTCTAGCCTTTCATTTGATCATTATTTTACCTTCGTAATTCAGCAGATGACAAACAAAACATTACCTAATAACTTGTGCCAAAACAGAAATTCGATGGTTTGGACAGATTTTGATGATCTTGATTAAAACTCGATTTTTTTTTTCGGCTAAGCAGTCAGCATTTTCTGATCCTTTTGTTGTGGCACATATTGGGTCCCTTGTCAATTTGCCAGAATGGGCTTACAATGAAATGAAAATGTTGCAACTGATTGACAAATTGCCCCACATCGACGTAAATAAGCACTGAATTGATCAGTGTTTTAGTAGTAGCCATGATAAAAAAATCATGGGCGTACATACTCGAGCAGGATTCGAACCTACGACCTCCTGATCACCGGACAGGCGTCATCTCCACTAGACCACCGAGCTTTCGCCCGACAGCAAGTGTTGGTTCTAATCCTTTATGGCATGCAGCGGGTACTGCTTTGTTATTCAAATTCATGAATTCATGAATAACAAAGCAGTACCCGCTGCATGCCATAAAGGATTAGAACCAACACTTGCTGTCGGGCGAAAGCTCGGTGGTCTAGTGGAGATGACGCCTGTCCGGTGATCAGGAGGTCGTAGGTTCGAATCCTGCTCGAGTATGTACGCCCATGATTTTTTTATCATGGCTACTACTAAAACACTGATCAATTCAGTGCTTATTTACGTCGATGTGGGGCAATTTGTCAATCAGTTGCAATGAAAACATCTCGACGGAAGAATTTCATGAATTTGAATAACAAAGCAGTACCCGCTGCATGCCATAAAGGATTAGAAACAACACTTGCTGTCGGGCGAAAGCTCGGTGGTCTAGTGGAGATGACGCCTGTCCGGTGATCAGGAGGTCGTAGGTTCGAATCCTGCTCGAGTATGTACGCCCATGATTTTTTTTTTTATCATGGCTACTACTAAAACACTGATCAATTCAGTGCTTATTTACGTCGATGTGGGGCAATTTGTCAATCAGTTGCAATGAAAACATCTCGACGGAAGAATTTCATGAATTTGAAGAAATGAAAATGGTTGTTAGGGAACTCACTTGGAAAGAGACCCCCCCCCCAAAAAAAAAAAAAAAAAAAAAATCTGCTGGTGTTAGACTATGAACAAGGGATAGTGGAACTGAAGTATCTTACATCGTTGATAAAGGTTCAAAGAGTAATATGGGTTAAAAGGTTAATTAATGGTTAACAAGAAAAGAAATGGAAAATATTTTGAGTTTGCTACTAAACATATAGGGGTAAATCGTTCATTCCTTGGCAATTATTTTATCTATCTCTTGAAATTGTCTCTACCGGAATTTTATAGGAATCTGTTGAAAACATGGGTGAGAGGCAATTATAATTATATAAGGAAGGAAATACCTTTTGATAATGAAATGATGGAAAATGTAGTTATGAAAATTTGTCCAAAAATAAATGTTTTAGATTGGAACATAAAATGGATATGAATGTATTCTTATCGGAATATTTTTAGAATAAGGAGTTTAATCATTTGAATGTTTTTGGTATTCTTTTCATAAGTTGAGTATGCTATTATGTTGAATTGGTGAAAAAATATGAATGAAGTTTCGTTGGTGACAAAAAAAATGAGAAATTCTTTTTTTTTTTGGTCATTTCTCTGAAAAAAAGAGATGAAATATATGTTTTAGTATGGTAAGAAGTAGCACTTTATCTCCGTTTTGAGGGAATTTCAATTTGGATTATTGCATGGAGTAGTGTATACAAATCATCACTTATTTCAGTTTAAAATTGGAAAAGATGATTTATGTTCCTTTTACATAAAGAGGAAGGGAAACATTTATTACATATTTATATGTGAATTCCCTAGGAAGGAATGAGGAAACGCTAGTACTGTTTTTATCATGTTGATTTGCAACAGTTGAGTTGTAATGAGATCTTTTTGGTATTGATTTACCAGTAAAAGGAAAGGCTCCACCCGTTAATAACGTTACAACGTTGGTGATGAAATTGAATTTTTTAGGAAGGAAAAATAATACACCGTCATCAGAATATTCAATTTTGATAAAGGTTTTGTAGAATAGGCGAAGTTAGAATAAAAAATACGTTTTGGAAAAGTGACAAAATTGGGAAAAGATTTGAGAATCTGTTTTGGTATTGTCTTATAGAGTAGGGCCTATCGCACATCCACTAGGAAATTCATGTTGACGCACTCAAACTGAAATATTATGTATTATGTATGTCAGTACAGACATATTCTAGTTATTCCTTAGGGTTTGTTGTGTTTGGTGTTTTTGAAGGGGTGGGGTAGGGGAGAGTTGGGAACATTGACCTGCTAGTTTACTAGGGTGATCTGGGTGTTGTTCTTTGAACGATGTACAATTGCCAATTTTCGCAACTTATGACATTCTTTCCCTTAGAACACGCCAGGATGATCTAAGAAACCAGATTTGTTCATGTAATCTCAAACATTGGTAAATTTCCTTTCAGGAAATATATGGTTTGGTTGACTTTTGCCTGGTATTTTTCATTTGACAAGGACTTAAAGCGTAAAAATACAGTAAAAACGCTATTTTCACAATAATTTTTGTTTTTCAAACTAATGATGTGCATGTTTTATGGTACGTGGCATCTAATATCTGACCATGTTTGGATCTGACATATCGTGGGTATGTACCACAAAATTATAAGAACTTTATGAGCACGTATAAAATTACAGAGAACAATTGAAATATCAAAGTCCTAAACAGACGAACGTCCGTGATGCTTTTATTTTTATCGCTGCTGCAAATTCTACTTTGTTGTCCCAATTGTAACGTATACGAAAATTTGGTGTTCCACCTAATAAAAATATCCTGCAAAAATTGTACGTCTTCTGGCTGTACATGGGACGTAATATTCTTTTATGCAAAATTATACTCAGTTTTCGTCACGGAGGTGCTTCCGCTATTTTCTAATAAAGATCGTATCCC
Organism: Diadema setosum; assembly: GCF_964275005.1. Classification (NCBI taxonomy): domain Eukaryota; kingdom Metazoa; phylum Echinodermata; class Echinoidea; order Diadematoida; family Diadematidae; genus Diadema; species Diadema setosum. Next base: position 32,000,144 of record NC_092687.1, read on the forward strand.
ATTAAACGTTATTGGCGAAATTGTTCTGAGTTGTAATCAACTAACATCTAGCCACACGATAATATGTTTCTTTTGAGTTTCTGTCCATCCTTTGTCAAATAGGAACCGAAATTATATTTTTAGACGAACCTCCGAGAAAAAAAGAACGTCCGTGATGATTAAAACGTTTTCGAGTGGGACACCATCTTGCTTTGATGGCGAAGGTGCATTTTACATTTGGCTCTCTGGCTGAGGAGCTGCATGTCATTTTTGAAGCGGACTGAGGTTCGTCCGCAGGTTTTGGACCATGCAATTCACCGAAAACCAAGCAAATAATTAATATTTTTTCTGAAAATTCACCTCCTGATACCCCTCTGAGCAATTCATATGTTGTAAGGATGTCAAATTTCTTATAATTTGCATTGACAATACCTTTTCAAATTTTTGAAAGAGTTAGGAAGGCTATGTACTCTCTGCTGATTAGTTATCCGTCCTGGAACATGACCCTAGTAGTAGAACGAACGTCCGTGACAATCCCAGCGAACGTCCGTGACGTATGCAATCTCTCCGATATGGATAACTTGTTCCGAAAGTGTCCTGTATTCTTTAAAAATTTTGGCTCCAATAGCGACAAATAATGTTTTACAAAGTAAACAATAAGTTTAGAGCAGTAGTTTCAGAATTTTAAAGGCGTTATGTGATCATGATGAACAAACAGTTGAAAATGTACTCACAATTTTACGCTTGTTTTCCCTCTAATTATACAAAAACAGCTAAACACTGAAAACAAAGTTATATGCAAAATGGAATTTTGCGTAATCTGTAATTTCTGTGCATTTAAATTTCTTTCTAATGAAGTTTTTGAGACAATTTGTACTGTTACAGGTTCCGAAAGTTTCGCTCACGGACGTTCTGTCCGAGAAAGGAAATTTCTGATAATTACAAATATATCACTGCATATAAAGTTAATGTTAGTTGAAAATATTACCAAATCACCGAGCCACTCATACCCGAGAGTAAATAACGTTCATCACTCAATTTACCTGTAATAACATATGGAAAACGTTTTGGTCACGGATGTTCGTTGGTAGAATAAGTCAATGGATTACATAGTAGGAGAAAGAGGATCAGTGCCACTTTTCAGTGACAGGTGCTCCAAGTGTTTATCTTTTGAGTATGGTAGCTGCCGTCTCAAACAGAACACATCCAGTTTTGGTCTCGATAACGGACGTTCGCTGTAATTGTCATGATATTAAATGCCTTAATTCATTTTTTTTTTTCTCTTCATGACGATTTTTCTCTCATTCCCTCAATACAACAAATCCGAAAAGTGCTACGCAATCACATTCAGGATAATGACGGAAGAAGTCTGTAATGGGCATGTGTTGAATAAGAAACAGAAAAGCTTCAAAAGGACGTGGAAGCAGTTGAATGAAAATGACTGAGAAACAGAGAAGGGATCGAGCTCCAACACACAGAGAAAATAATTGCCAGTGCACTCCCGTTATACCAGATTCCTCTGGAGAAGTTTTTGTTTGTTTATGTTTTTATTCATCGAAATGCCGTCACAAGCGAACAAAAATAATGCAGTATACAATTATTGTCTGATGAAAACACACAAATACTCCGTTTATCATCACATAGTGTTTTTTAATACTCATTACTGAAAAGCAATGTTCATTTGTAATTCTTTCCAAGATTTTTTTTTTTTCATTTTAGATTTAAGAGACAGAGAGATCGTCAATTTGTTTATGCTTTTGTCCTTACTTTGAAAACACATGTTAAAGAAAAGTAATGATTAAGAATAGGTTTAAGGTTGCACTTTGATACGTTCGCTCTTACAAAGATTCGTTACTCCGATGTCCAAAGGTTTGTTATTCCGAAAATGAAAAAAAAAAAATGTTTGTAGTTAATTCAGGAGGTTTGCTAGTAAAAATGTTCTTATTCTGAAAGTTTGTTAGTCCGAAAAATAGATATTAAGGATCATTATTTTTAGATCCTTTCTTCTAAAAGTGGAATGGGCCTGATATTCGTTTAGGTGAAAACGGTTATTATGAGGTTTTGAAAGTTGGAGGATTTTAGTTGTTAATTTGTTTCTCCACATTTGGATAAGCGAACATGATTTTTCATGTTCCAATTAATAAACCTTTCGATTAACCTTCGGAGATTCATTTTCCGAATAAAAAAGCTTCATAATTATACGAACTCTATCAATTTTCGTATTGACAACCAGTATGAATAACGAGCCTCCGAAATGACGCGCTAAAAAAATGTTTGTTATAACAAACCATATTGTATAATATCGAAGTCACAAACATCCATCCAAGGTAAATGGACTTATTGTGTCTTGTTATGACGAAACTTCGCAGTATGGAACCTATTATCATATCTGACTAATATGGTAACACAAATTCCCCTCGGTAACAGTGTGTAACACAAGGAGCAAACACAGAGGGATTTCTTCCTAACGTATTCGTTTGCCCCCAGCTAAACTTCGTATTTCTATAACGGAGCACATTTCTGTTGTTTAGGTTAATTCTTTGTCATAATTTTAGCTGTGACCATGTTCATTATAAGCAAATTTTGCATTGTACACTTTATATAACAAGTTCAGGGCCTGAATCTGTACTTAATAATTACGGAATTTCCATAAATATATTCGTTCTCAAGGATGGACTACGTCACTGAGATTACAGGTACGTTTGTACGTTCATTTACAAGAGATGGAAAAATTGTTTTTTTTTTTATTCCTCAGTATGAGAAGATAAACAAGCTTATATAATTGAGAATTGATGATATCTATTCAGTATTTTGCAGAGGAGTTTGTTCTCGACATGAAATTGCTGTTTGTTGTGAGTAGAATGCGTTTCCAACTTAAGAGAGCTGCATTGTCCAATATCTTGTTTGTTCCGAACGTCCGTGAACTTCAGCGGTGAATAAAAACTTGTTCCTCTGGGAAAATCCTAGTATAATTGGGTTCATATTAAAGCTTGGGTTATACTCTTTCAGGTAAGATGAATGATTTGGAGAATTTCCTACTTTTTAAATTTTGCCTTGTTTTGGCTCAATTGTACATCGTTCAAAATTCTGACCCATATATATATATATATACATATATATGTATATATATATATATATATATAGGAATACACTTCAATCAATGGAAATTTGATATTTAATTGTAGATAGAATGAATGTGAGAAGAAGTGTTCTATTGCGTTAAAGTTTCTGTGAGAAGATTTTACAACGGGCCACAAGTGTGCTAAATTTGGTCTCTATGTAAAGAGGGAACTCTCATGAATGCTATGATGCTAGAATATAAACCAGAGCTAATCACCCCACTGGGAAATTTTGGTTTTAAATGAGGTATTCGAAGCAAGAAATTTGCCTCCTTCCCGAAATAACTTTTTACATCCGGGACATGCGTGACGTAGGCAGTCCGTCCAATTTGCCTGCAGTGAGCGCGCGCTCTTGCTAGCTATGCTATAGCTGGCTTGCATAGCATGTCTATGTAAACAACGCATATTGGTCTAAAAAAAAAAAAGTAGGTACACTGTATTACTGCTTTCCTCACGGCGCTAGCTATTAGTATTAGTATTACACTTTGACTGGAAAAATGTATCGTGGACTGCTCGACGAAGATGTTGGACTGGATATGGACATTGAAATCGAGGACGAGTGTTCTTGGAGTTGGAACTCAAACACTAGCGATGAAGGGGACGGGGAAATTGGAGAACTTCACGGAGAAGATGATGACGGGAGCACGGCCACTGGCGGTGTTGAAGCTGACGGCCAGCCAAGAGCGTGTCAGCACGAACCGGAGCCTCGCCTGGCCCAAGCCGGCGGCATGAACCCAGAATCAAGAGGCGAGCTACCTGGTCCTGGCCAAAACCAGAGCTAATCACCCCACTGGGAAATTTTGGTTTTAAATGAGGTATTCGAAGCAAGAAATTTGCCTCCTTCCCGAAATAACTTTTTACATCCGGGACATGCGTGACGTAGGCAGTCCGTCCAATTTGCCTGCAGTGAGCGCGCGCTCTTGCTAGCTATGCTATAGCTGGCTTGCATAGCATGTCTATGTAAACAACGCATATTGGTCTAAAAAAAAAAAAGTAGGTACACTGTATTACTGCTTTCCTCACGGCGCTAGCTATTAGTATTAGTATTACACTTTGACTGGAAAAATGTATCGTGGACTGCTCGACGAAGATGTTGGACTGGATATGGACATTGAAATCGAGGACGAGTGTTCTTGGAGTTGGAACTCAAACACTAGCGATGAAGGGGACGGGGAAATTGGAGAACTTCACGGAGAAGATGATGACGGGAGCACGGCCACTGGCGGTGTTGAAGCTGACGGCCAGCCAAGAGCGTGTCAGCACGAACCGGAGCCTCGCCTGGCCCAAGCCGGCGGCATGAACCCAGAATCAAGAGGCGAGCTACCTGGTCCTGGCCAAAACTGTGATCCCAACAGGCTTGATCCTGGAAATGTCCGGGATTGGTAAGTTTTGGGCATGGGATTGGATATTGAATTTCCCCCTTTTTAACCGGTTAAAAGGGAGACTAGTAAAAATAAAAGTAGTATCTAGAGCCCTATAAAAATTAAAACGGTAAGACCAAGAAGATATTGGATAGAGAATAATAAATTCATGCTTACCGAAACGTCGTTAGAATGGGTAGGCCTACACTGTACACATTACTCCTTACTTAGGCTTAGCCTTATTAATATTAGGCTGAAGTCCGAAGGCTTAAGTTATACTTTATAGACCTCTAGGCCCTTTTCAGGCCGGACTGGGCCACTCATGCACATACCCAGGCCAAGTCCAAGAAAGAATACATAGTGTAAATAAATAAATAAATAAATAAACAAATAAATTGAAGCCTTCATCTACTACCACTTTTTCCTAATCCTAGTACTAGAATAGTACTAGTACAGACTACAGTATTACTATAAAGTACTAGTACTAGTCTGTAGTATTACTGGTAGTACATTTAGTATCACTTTTATGGTATTTGTAGTACTAAGTAATAGCAGGCCCCTTACTACTCTGACTTAAGTATTACTATTATTAAAAAGCAACAGACCTGGGGGGAGGGAAGGGGGAGGGTGTGCGTGGGGGGGGGGGTCTCCCCCTCCACAATGAGTTTTGGGATTTTTTGCTTTTTTTAGGTTTGTAAACGGGCAATTTGATGTATACTTTTGGCATTTCTTTTAATCGATATGATAACATTATCTTTTTCTCTAGCTCCAACCTTGGGGGGGGGGGTGATCCCTCCCCCTTGGCTACGCCACTGTGCTATAATTCATGTTAGAGGCAACATGGAACACTCTTGTGTAGACCATCATTGTAATTAAGACTAATATAATACATAATGAATTATTAATTAAAATGATTAAATTCTTCTCAAGTTATTACCAGGGATATCTTGTAATTGTTTATTTATACTTATAGACTCTTTTCTTACTTTTTTAATTCTTTTTTTTATTGTAGGTGTTGGTGTGGTTGCTGCCAGGTCCATCCTTCTTTCAGGGTGGATGAATGTGTGTGCTGTCGTTCAATTCCGGAAGTAGAGAATGAAGCGGAGAACAACGGTGTCCAATGCATTACCCAGGCTGAGGATTTCAACGCAGCCATTCTATGCTAGCGCTAGCCTAGGCTAGCCCCGGGACGCTCCCGCTTGCGTGGGTAGGCTGGTCGCAGTAAGCGCTAGGCTAGCTTACCGCAGCTGACATCGACAGTGTGAGTGTGAGGAAGTTTTGGCGCAGTTACATCAAGAATCACAATGCCCAGATCAATGTCAATACCACCCTTTTCAACTGCTGGATTCGGCCGACAGTTTCTTAAGTCATTATATGTCTTAAATCATTCATGTTCTACAAATTTGAGTGATTTCCATTCGGCCGAATTTATGCCGGGCCTGGGCTTGGATCGGAATAGGTAAATTTTATATCGGCTAGGTACTACCGTGCCGGTACTTTTTTGGCGATCGTAAGAAAAATTTGTAACACGTAGGCCTATAACTCGAGAAAATGTCATTTTTACCAACTAAGAAAATACAAGTAAATCTAGACTGAGAAAGACTTACCGACGGGCAACATGCAGTCGATATAAAAAGTTCACAAAGAAAGGTTGTGCAAACGGTGAATTTCTAGCTATGATCAATCGCAGAGAACAGAGAAAACGCAAACAATATGCATGCACGGAATTGCAAGCTGTGGATACCTGTACGGTGCGTGCGCTTATTTTCACTGCGCTAGTAGACCGGGGGCCCAGAAGATTTATTCAGCTGAAAAGGGTCACATTTTAATGGTCTCATCATATAAGGATGTGGCCAAGGGTCAATAAATGAATTGCTGGCAAGTCACATCCTGTACCGTAAGCCTAGGGACCACAAAAAGGGACCCCGAAAATGGATTTATTCAGCCGAAGGGGGTCACGGACAAAAGTTGGTGGATATTGTTCCTTTGGGTGTACTTATCATGAAAACAGCAATGCCAGCTATTTTATCCTGTACGGGGCCCCAGACAGTAGCCCCAAAGGGCCCCACAAATATGGTGTTATTCAGCTGAAAAGGGTCATGGCTAATTTCTTTTGCAATGGAAGTAGTTCCCATCAGAGATATCCAAAACACCAATGCAAGCTAGTTTATCCTGTACGGGGCCCCAGACAGTAGCCCCAAAGGGCCCCACCCCCCATAGGCCCTACGTACAAACACACACAAACATCGATTTTATTCAGTTGAAAAGAGTCACGGCTAATTTCTTTTGCAATGGAAGTAGTTTCCCATCAGAGATATCCAAAACACCAATGCCAGCTACTTTATCCTGTACGGGGTCCCAGACAGGTGCCCCACCCCCATAGGCCATACGTACAAACACACACAAACATTGATTTTATTCGTGCAGCTGGAGAAGAGTCACGGCTAATTTCTTTTGCAATGGAAGGAGTACCCATCAGAGATATCAAAAACACCAAAGTCAGTTATTTAAACCAGTACGGGGCCCCGGACAGTAGCCCTAAAGGAGCTCCCCCCCCCCCCCGGCACACACACACACACACACACACACACATTAGTTTCATTCAGCTAAAAAGGGTCACGACTAATTAGGTGATCCGAGTATCCTCTCGGATCACCTTCTGTATCTGTACGGATTCTTTGTTCTTCTTCTTCTCCTTCTTCTTTCTTTATTTCTGGACAAAAGTTGTGTATCTACTTACTCAGAAAGTTTTCAAAGTATCAATTTCAAACTCATACCATATATGTATCATGTCCCAAAGACGACAAATCTAATGTATCATAGTGATCAGTCGACCGTGACGTCACTATGACGTCATTATATAAAAACACATTCTCAATCATATCTCATTAATGGAATAGAATTTTTCAATGAAATTTCCGTCACATGTATTTCAAGTTATGCACATTCTACTCATATTCTCAAAATTCATATTTTCTCTTCATACGTGCGCGTACGCGCGCGTTGAAATATTTGTATGCTCAAATCGAGCTCAAATTTTTTTTTGCACACGTTTCAGACCATTTGGAGCATTTTTTGAAAAATTGAAAAAAATGGACGGACGCGTACGCGCGCGCACATATACGCACGCACAGCTCATATGCGATAGAAATTTCCCGTTTTTTCACACTTATCGGATGACTGAAATGTCAAGGAATATTTCTACCAAATTTCAAGTCAATCCGACTCAATATGACGTCATACGGACCCGTCAAAGTTGAAATTCCGCGCGCGCGTCAATGGCGATATACAGTCTAACAATGCCAAAAAAACGCCAATTTTGAATCCGATTTTACTCGTCAGGATGGACGGTGACCCCCCCATTTTCTTTACATATTCTGAAAGCTGATGAGTTGTACATGTCAATTCATGGGTTGGCGATGCTGGCAAAATGATTAAAAGATATCAAATTTCTTAATAAAATTAAAAAAGTAAATTTTCAAAATGACGTCATCAAATTTCAAGTTCATTCGAGCGTATCTCACTTATCCTTTGCCAATTTTCACCCAGATTTCAGTATGTTGTAGCTTATTAAATGTTCTTTCATAAATGTAATAACAACATTTTGATTGGATGACGGCATCACCTCGTAAAAATGGATTGAATGTAATCTTGTCAAATTTGACCAGTTTACGTGTTATCTCTATGGGAGTGCAGTTTTTCTGGAAATGAAAATTGACATGACTATCTTTTTCGAGCACTAGCTCACTTATGCTTCGGTGAATTTCTCCCAGATTTTGATATGTTGTAGCTGAGACTATGTGCTATCGTATTGTGCCCTTCGTTTTTTCATACGGTGTCGGGATCACGTCCAAAAACTTGGTTGAAATTAAAGCTTATCTTCGATGTATTGAGATATTCCTTTCTTTTTGCAACTTTCCTTACAATAACTCAAGAAAAACAAGACCTATCAGCCCAATATTTTGCACATGTTTAGTTCATGTCACGTACATTATTTCATAAAATAACATCTACTTGATCAGACGTCATCTTGGGTATGTAAATTAGGGTCAAAGGTCATAAATGTATCATCCTGTATCTTGGTGAATACGTGTCCTATCTTTTCCATATTTTGCACACGTAAAGACCATGTTACAAGGATCATTTCACAAAATAACCACTTTTTGCTCAGATGCCATCTTGTCTGTGCAAAGTGGGGTCAAAGGTCAAATATACTGCATTCTGTATCTTCGTTAGTGTATACGGAATTCGGTACCAAAGATGGAGGGTCTGACTCCCTTTTCTAAATGAGACTCCAGACATCACATGGCCAATGTCCCCTCAACACAGATGAAACCTGTATGGTCATGCCTATTGGGATCAGGACTCAAATCATTGATTTCCCAATAGATCGGATCACCTAATTTGTCAACTTGATGACAAATTCCGAGTCTAGTTTCTTTTGCAGTTCAAGTAGTACCCATCAGAGATATCCAAAATACCAAAGCCAGTTATTTTATCCAGCACGGGGCCCCAGACAGTAGCCCAAAATGCCCCCTCCCTCCCCCCCCCCCCTCTCCACATACACACACATACACACACACACACACACACACACACACATTAGTTTCATTCAACTGAAAAGGGTCACGGCTAATTTCTTTTGCAATGGAAGTAGTACCCATCAGAGATATCAAAAATACCAAAGCCAGTTATTTTATCTTGTATACGGGGCCCTGGTGCAGTATAGCCCCAAACACGGGTAATTTCTTTTGCACTGGAAGAAGTGCTTATCAGAGATATTCGACACACCAAGGCCAGTTATTTTATCCTGTACAGAGCCCCAGACAGTAGCTCCACAGTGTCCCATCCATTATACATTATACTGTGAATCAGCTGAAAATGGTCTTACAAATTCTTTTATTTTTAAAACGTAAATATCAGAGCCTACTGAACAGAGATATCACAAACAAATGTGAATGTTTCAAAATGAATTTGAATGAAGAGATTATGACATTGAACTACCATCGGATTGTCGTCTAGGCAAATTTTTTGCTAAATTAAATTCAACATTAAAGAATTCGATTAAAAGAGGCGCGAAATTTGCCCGGATGAAGGGCCATTGACAGGTATAGCCCCAAGGTAATCCCACCCCATATGAATCAAGTGTTTTAAGGTGAAAAGAATCATGTATGCCTATTTTCTTTGGCAGTGGAATTAACAGCTGAGATACGTAAAACACAAACCCATCCAGTTATTTTTATTCTTTAAGGGGCCCCCAGCCAGTAGCTGAAAAGTGCTCCCATATTATTTTATTCTAAGTGAAAAGAATCACTGCTATTTCTTTTGCAATGGAAGTAGTACTCAACGAGGTATCAACAACACCGAAACCAGTTGTATAGCTGTACGGGGCCCCACGGAGTGTTCCTAAAGTGTCCCCACATGTAATTCCACTATCAAGATCTGCATCCCGATCTATTCAATCCGTCAGATCGGGAGAGAGCGGCAAAAGTGTACGGGGACCGGGAGCATCGTAGCAGCAGCGTTTTTTGAACAGGTTCAAAATTTCTTCCCCATCTCCCCAGCAAGATTGACCTATTTTGAATCGTAGCTCAAAGGGGGAGAGAGCAGTGACAGTGTAAATACCGCGGGATGAGCGTAACAATTCCAGGTTTTTCTGACCGTAGTAACAGCGGCACAAGAACGGGAAGTAGTCTAAACTAGACACCGACGACATGGTCCCGCTGCTGCGCCGCTTTCTTGATCAAAGCACGACCTTCCCGCTTGAACGACGCTCTCACTAAGTTCTCTACAGTCGTATAAAATCAAGGCCTGTTCCTACGATGCTTCATTCCTGCTTCGATAACGCTGGTGGCCGCTTTAGCTACGCTGTTCCCACACTTTCCCAGACTCAATTACGCATGTCTTCCGCTCGCGCCGCTCTAACGTAGCCGATACGCTGGAAAATATTCGCCAGAACAGCAAAACTGATGATGATGACATGGATGACAGGAGGACGTTGTCGTTGTTGCGAAAATGAAGACGAAGGAGCACATATTTAAGAAGAAATAGATGCAAACAATAAAGATAATAAAGCAAAACACTTTGAAGCTACTGTCCTGGGCCCCGTGCAGGATAAAATATCTGACTTTGGTATTGTGGATATCCGATGGGATACTACTTCCATTGCAAAAGAAATTAGCCATGACCCTTTTCGGCTGGATGAAACCAATATGTGTGTGTGTGTGTGTGTGTGTGTAGGGGGCACTTTGGGGATACTGTCTGCAAGGGCCCCGTACAGGATAAAATAACTGGCTTTAGTGCTTTGGATATCTCTGATGAGTACTACTTCCGATTGCAAAAGAAATTAGCCGTGACCCTTTTCAGCTGAATAAAATCAATGTGTGTGTGGGGGGGGGGGAGGGGGAGGGGTAAGGGGGCAATTTGGGGCTATCTGGGGCCCCGTACAGGATAAAATAACTGGCTTTGGTATTTTGGATTTCTCTGATGGGTACTACTTCCATTGCAAAAGAAATTAGCCGTGATCCTTTTCAGCTGAATGAAACTATTGTGTGAGTATGTGTGTGTGGGGGGGGGGGGGCACTTTGGGGCTACTGTCTGGGGCCCCGTACAGGATAAGATAGCTGGCTTTGGTGTTTTGTATATCTCTGATGGGTACTACTTCCATTGCAAATGAAATTAGCCGTTACTCTTATCAGCTGAATAAAGTCAATGTGTGTGTGTGTGTGTGTGTGTGTGTGTGTGTGTGTTTCTACGTAGGGCTTATAGGGGGTGGGGCACTTTGGGGCTATATACTGTCTGGGGCCTCGTACAGGATACACTAGCTGGCTTTGGTGTTTTGGATATCTCTGATTGGTACTCCTTCCATTGCAAAAGAAAAAAAAATAGCCGTGACTCTTTTGAACTGAATAAAATCAATGTTTGTGTGTGTTTGTAATTGTGCGTAGGGCCAATGGGGGGTGGGGCCCTTTGGGGCTACTGTCTTGGGCCCCGTACAGGATGAAATAGCTGGCTTTGGTGTTTTGGATTTCTCTGATGGGTACTACTTCCATTGCAAATGAAATTAGCCGTTACTCTTATCAGCTGAATAAAGTCAATGTGTGTGTGTGTGTGTGTGTGTGTGTGTGTTTCTACGTAGGGGTTATAGGGGGTGGGGCACTTTGGGGCTATATACTGTCTGGGGCCTCCTACAGGATAAACTAGCTGGCTTTGGTGTTTTGGATATCTCTGATTGGTACTCCTTCCATTGCAAAAGAAAAAAAAAATAGCCGTGACTCTTTTGAACTGAATAAAATCAATGTTTGTGTGTGTTTGTAATTGTGCGTAGGGCCAATGGGGGGTGGGGCCCTTTGGGGCTACTGTCTGGGGCCCCGTACAGGATAAGATAGCTGGCTTTGGTGTTTTGTATATCTCTGATGGGTACTACTTCCATTGCAAATGAAATTAGCCGTTACTCTTATCAGCTGAATAAAGTCAATGTGTGTGTGTGTGTGTGTGTGTGTGTTTCTACGGAGGGCTTATAGGGGGTGGGGCACTTTGGGGCTATATACTGTCTGGTGCCTCGTACAGGATAAACTAGCTGGCTTTGGTGTTTTGGATATCTCTGATTGGTACTCCTTCCATTGCAAAAGAAATTAGCCGTGACTCTTTTCAACTGAATAAAATCAATGTTTGTGTGTGTTTGTACGTAGGGCCCATGGGGGGGGGGGGCCTTTTGGGCTACTGTCTTGGGCTCCGTACAGGATAAAATAGCTGGCATTGGTGTTTTGGATATCTCTGATGGGAACTACTTCCATTGCAAAAGAAATTAGCCGTGACCCTCTTCAGCTGAATAACACCATATTTGTGGGGCCCTTTGGGGCTACTGTCTGAGGCCCCGTACAGGATAAGATAGCTGGCTTTGGTGTTTTGTATATCTCTGATGGGTACTACTTCCATTGCAAATGAAATTAGCCGTTACTCTTATCAGCTGAATAAAGTCAATGTGTGTGTGTGTGTGTGTGTGTGTGTGTTTCTACGGAGGGCTTATAGGGGGTGGGGCACTTTGGGGCTATATACTGTCTGGTGCCTCGTACAGGATAAACTAGCTGGCTTTGGTGTTTTGGATATCTCTGATTGGTACTCCTTCCATTGCAAAAGAAATTAGCCGTGACTCTTTTCAACTGAATAAAATCAATGTTTGTGTGTGTTTGTACGTAGGGCCCATGGGGGGGGGGGGCCTTTTGGGCTACTGTCTTGGGCTCCGTACAGGATAAAATAGCTGGCATTGGTGTTTTGGATATCTCTGATGGGAACTACTTCCATTGCAAAAGAAATTAGCCGTGACCCTCTTCAGCTGAATAACACCATATTTGTGGGGCCCTTTGGGGCTACTGTCTGAGGCCCCGTACAGGATAAAATAGCTGGCATTGCTGTTTTCATGATAAGTACACCCAAAGGAACAATATCCACCAACTTTTGTCCGTGACCCCCTTCGGCTGAATAGATCTATTTTTTTTTCGGGGTCCCTTTTTGTGGCCCCTAGGCTTACGGTACAGGATGTGACTTGCCAGCAATTCATTTTATTGACCCTTGGCCACATCCTTATATGATGAGACCATCAAAAAGTGTGACCCTTTTCAGCTGAATAAATGCTCTGGGCCCCCGGTCTATAGCGCTGCTGCAGCGCTGAAGCTTGGAGCAGCACGACGGACCGCCTACGTCACCGCTCAGGGATCACAAAATTGTTCGTTTCGCAATTCCTCTTCAGGCGCTCACGAGGGTCTGTTTAAATATCACTTTTTTTAATTTAATGAAGATAGTTTTATGGTAAAAATGGTCAGAATCATGTTCAAGAGATGTTTACGTATCATGAAATATGAAGAGTGTCTTATTTCATCACCATTGCATTTTCCCTTTTCGCGGCTACTTTAAAATAATTATAAAACTGCAATTTGTACAGTAATGAATGATAATAATCGAAGGAGATTGTCTGTTTAGTAGTGAAAAATGGGGGTTAAAAGGTATTGCGAGCGAAAAGTTCAAGACAACATTAGTAGAAAAAGTAGTACAAAAAGTATTACGGTATAATTGATTGTGTTTTATGTCTTGTGAAAAAAAAAAATGCATCAGTGTGTAAGGACGACGAAATTGATGTTGATAAAGACCTTGAATACATTAGCTTGTACAACATATTTCCATTGATGAGGAATGCCATACTTTTTTTAAAACAACAACAAAAAGATGACGACATTGCGCAGCGTATGGTACACATATAGTATACACACATACACATACGCACAACCACACAAACACTTTTATTATGTTTATATATATGTATGTGACCGTGCATCACAAAACCAACAAAAAATCGCACTCCCTAATTTTACACGAGGACTCAAAATATGTGGCACGGGTCAACCATAATTCATCTTGAGTTTTCGTGATTAACTGAAAGACCAATAATTATTCTTCTACATTATTCGAAATTTTGGAATCATAAAACGGATGGAAATATGTGATTTCAGCTGTTTCTCTGAACATTATAATGTAGAATACTGTGCTGACGTATGTATTCGAGGTCCCTATTATATTCATGATAATCCATCGCAACCCTCCACTTTCGTCACTTAAAGGATGATGCTACTGTGATACTTCGAAAGTTAGTATTTCTCGTGAGTATAGAATCTCGTGTGTTAATAGTGTCTACCGAAATTCAGATTAAACAAATATTTCCTTCATTGCTGTGGATGGTGTTTTACATTTTTTTCTTTACTTTTTCCCCATTCCGCGCACAGAGCACGTCTTATGATAAATCAAGCACTTGAGTATTCCTCAATATACAATTCTTTTCCAGAGTGTAATCTGTCTTTCCTATATAAAGCAATATTGGGCCGAATGCATAAAACAAGCAATTGCTTGTAAGCAATTGCTTCAAGCAAAAGCACAAGCTCGTCTAGTAAAAGGTGTAGCTCAAGCAATTGCTGAAATACATATGCATAATCTTTTGCTTGTGCACATACCTTTTGCTTGCATTCAGCAAGCAATTGCTTAGGGTTCGAACAATAGCGTCACGCCTGTGCGAACACAAGAACAAAGGCGAGTGTGGCAGCATGCATTTGAAAGGGCAAGTGTGTGCGGAAACATTTCCTGACATAGCAGAAGAGCTTTGAAATGACACTCATAAATGCACACACAGACGCACACACACACAACTATACACACACTCGTATTACTGGCTGATTCCCACCACTGCTTACAATAGCCCGCATCTGCCAGATCGCACGTGGAGAGACGTCTCCTTGCTCTCCACCGAAGTGAGACATCCTACCTGTTTTTCATCAAATTTTGCGTGCTAACCACTGGACATTCCCGTTGTTGAAATGAAAAATTTCTTACTCTACTTAAGAGTAATTTCTTGTAGATTTATACCACTCCTTCACAATTGTTGTCTTTCTTCCATGAATATGAAAATGATACTTAAAAGGGAACGTCCCAGATAAGTAAAAGCTCAAACTCATTTTACAGAGCTTGGAAAATCGTAAGCAATTGCTAGCAAGAACTAGCAAAAGGTATGTTTTATGCATACGTTTTTAAGCAAATGCTTGGTCTCTAAGCAATTGCTTGTACTTGCTAGCAAGAGCTTCTGCTCGCAAGCAATTGCTTGTTTTTATGCATACGGATTCGAGTAAAAGGCTAGCACAAGCAATTGCTAGCGTTTATGCATCCGGCCCAATATTAGAGTCAGAGTCTATTTTTGAATTGAGTTTTAATTCATTTTAAAATTCATTGTCTCTTTGCTAAGGATTTGATTTAATAAAAAGTCAAGGTTGGGTGTTGTTTTTTTTTTGTCGGCTTTGTCATGTAGGTTCACTTGTAATGAATACACACGCACACATTGACAAAGAACTCGGTAAATGTCGCACGATGCCGGATGTCGGTAGAAGCTTTCAACCTCAGGGTAATTGTCATTGTCGACCCCGAGGAAGACGAATGTATTCGTCGAAAATGAATAAATAGGACTGGTGGACTGAAATACATTACCACCCTAATTCGTCATCTTTTCTATATATAGTATTATATATATATATATATATATATATATATATATATATATATATATATATATATATTCTACGCTGAAATATGCCTATACGGATTATCGAAATGCAGAATTTACGCTTTGAACCACGGCGCTGCGTAGCAACAGCGCATCAGCGCAGGGCTGATTCGTTTATGGCGTGACGTCGTAATTTCGGTCCCCCAAATTCCGCCGTCAGATCGGGTTCTGGCGTTCAGGAAAGGTTCTTAAAACACCATCTCTCCATTGTTCTAGAGATGTTCTTAAGCACTGACATGTAATTATTCGTATTTCTGAAGACTTGACTTTTCAGAAATGTATAATTCACTTTATTCATGGATATCGAGCTATTTTTCCGTGACAACTACTTTAAGAGGTTATCTTCAATAAAGGCTAGCATCCGTTTTTAAGTCTTCGGGGCGTTCGTTAGGGCCCAGACTTGATATGTCCCAAAAATAGACAACTAAAGAGCCTTTGTTTATTAGTGTAAACGTGGGACCTCTGGAGTAGAGCCTGCAGCAAAACTCAGTACATCTTCGTCACACCGTTCGTGTGACGAAGAGAATTACCAGTGATGTCCTCATTTATCGGTAAAGAGGTGATCGATGCCCGGGATCCAAGTCTTCAGCTGCCACCACGTCAGTAAAGAAGAACACAATCACATAATTAAGTGCAAGTCTCAAGGAACTGTATTATGTGAAGTAACTCTCAGGAGGAACGAACATAGCGCTTCATAACACAAGTTAGCAACAAATCTAATGACGAAGTGTCGGTCTCATGAGCGACCGACACTTGCCTATTGACGAACTCATGGGCTGTATACCTGGCTCTAATAAAAAAAAAAAAGAAAAACAAATGTTTTCCAAAAGCCCTCGTGTGGGTAATTGCAGTGTCAGTTTCAAGATTAAAGATTATATTCTATTCGTCCGAGAAAGCATACATGATTATTTGCAGCAGATTATTCAAAATAATCATGTATTTAGATTATTTTAAATGCCAATTTATAAAGATCAAACAATATCAACAATCCTGTTCAGAAATCTAGGAAATGGTGTAATCATGAAATGTATTTACAAAAGAGATACCTTTATGAATTGTACACCTCTCTCGACTACATGGCGTTAGTGCGCTTTACTTTTTACCTCTTTATTATTTCTAAATAAGCACAGCAATGTCACGACTAACCTAATGGTAGATGTGTGTGAGCAATCCGAACAAGGTTGGCTCTTATCAGAGCTCCTCTCAGCTCCGATCGAAATGACGACGGGCTCACTTTTTCTCTCCAGTCACGAAGCATGCTGAGAGTTCCATAGTTCGTTATTGGTGTGTGCTGAGTGTTGGTGTCGGCGTAGTTCTTTATTTCAGCCAACGTGAAACCCAATTCTTTTCCAAATGCTTCAATGGCTTCAATGCGTGATATATCTCTGACAATGTTTATCAGAAGAGAGTCCTCTTCGTCCGATTGTTTTGCAGCCATCCTGTGATAGATTATCAGGAAAAATGTTCACTTGTAGCAAACTTCTGTTCAATTTACTACAATGAATGTCAATACTTTGATTATTATTCTTATATTATGATGGAAATCATATTTTAGCCCGTATTTATTCATAGCAGGACCTTTGGTTGTAAGTGGAAACATAAATAATGCGCTTCTCAGTAAACAAATCTGTAATCCTGGATATATGACCATGAAAGACTTCAATAGTCAAAAATATACGTTTTGTCTTTCCCCCGTGCGATTCTTTACATTCCATGTTAAGTTGATAAGCAGGGATAATAATGCCCAATAAGGTTTCATTTCAAATTATTCTTTATCGGCCCTAATGATTTTGTTCCCTGACTTTTGTACTACCGTGCAGCTCCCAATAATCTGTGTTTTGTTCAAGTGCATGTATTATGACTGAAGCATGGCCAATTTAAAAAGTTTTTATTGTGTCATACAGCACTGCGCACTGCATCAGTGGCGAATCCAGATGGGGGCCCACCGCGCGCGCACCCCTTCGTTAATGTTTGTTAAAAGAAATAACAAGAACAAATGCGGGGGGACGTGCTCCCCCCTTAATTTTGTAAAGGCGTCTCCCTTTGCGGAATTCCTGGATCCACAACTCTGGATAAACACCACAGGTAGGCCTACCTCCATGCAGTAGACCACAAAAAATGCAATAATCAACACACTCCCCTTCCTTCACACTGATTGCTGACATATCACATGGTTGCTGTTGTCTTTTTTTTTTTCAACCCCACACTGCTTTTCACTCACGGTCTTACTGTATATGCAATGTTGTTGTTTTTAGGTGATCCGAGTATCCTCTCGGATCACCTTCTGTTTCTGTACGGATTCTTTCTTCTTCTTCTTCTTTTTCTTCTTCTTTCTCCCCAAAAGTTGTGCATCGATTAGCTCAGAAAGTCCTCTTCCTATCAATTTCAAACTTATACCATATATGTATCGTCTCCCAAAGACGGCAATCGAACTAAAATCAAAGTGATCAGTCGACCGTGACGTCACTATGACGTCATTATATGAAAACACATTGTCAATCATATCTCATTAATGGAATGGAATTTTTCAATGAAATTTACGTCACATATATTTCAAGTCAAGCGCATTCTATTCATATTCTCAAAATTCATCTATACCTTAAAACGTGCGCGTACGCGCGCGTTGAAATATTTGTATGCTCAAATCGAGCTCAAATTTTTTTTGCACACGTTTCAGACCATTTGGAGCATTTTTTGAAAAATTGAAAAAATTTTACGGACGCGTACGCGCGCGCGCATATACGCACGCACAGCTCATATGCAATGGAAATTTCCAGTTTTTTCACACTTATCGCCTGCCTGAAATGTCAGGGAATATGTCTACCAAGTTTCAAGTCAATCCGACTCAATATGACGTCATAAGGGCCCGTCAAAGTTGAAATTCCGCGCGCGCGTCAATGGCGATATACAGTGCAACAATGCCAAAAAACCGCCAATTTTAAATCCGATTTTACTCGTCAGGATGGACGGTGACCCCCCATTTTCTTTACATATTCTGAAAGCTGATGAGTTGTACATGTCATTTCATGGGTTGACGATGCTGGAAAAATGATCAAAAGATATCAAATTTCTTAATAAAATAAAAAGAGCAAATTTTCAAAATGACGTCATCAAATTACAAGTTCACTCGAGCGTATCTCACTTATCCTTGGCCAATTTTCACCCAGATTTCAGTATGTTGCAGCTTACTAAATGCTCTTTCATTAATATATTAACAACATTTTGATTAGATGACGGCATCACCTCGTAATATTGGATTGAAAGTAATCTTGTCAAATTTGACCAGTTTACGTGTTATCTCTATGGGAGTGCAGTTTTTCTGGAAATGAAAATTGACATGACTATCTTTTTCGAGCACTAGCTCACCTATGCTTCGGTGAATTTCTCTAAGATTTTAATATGTTGTAGCTGAGACTTTGGGCTATCTTAAGTGTGCCCTTCATTTTTTCATAGGGTATCGGGATCACGTCCAAAAACTTGGTTGAAATCAAAGCCTATCTTCGATGTATTTTCATATTTCTTTCTTTTTCCAACTTTCTTTGCAATAACTCAAGAAAAACATACTCTATCACCACCATATTTTGCACATGTTTAGTTCATGTCACGTACATTATTTCATAAAATAACAACTACTTGATCAGACGCCATCTTGGGTATGTAAATTAGGGTCAAAGGTCATAAATGTTTCATCCTGTATCTTGGTGAATACATGTTCTATCTTCCCCATATTTTGCACACGTAAAGACCGTGTTACAAGGATCATTTCACAAAATAACCACTTTTTGCTCAGATGCCATCTTGTCTGTGCAGATCGGGGTCAAAGGTCATATGTACTTCTTTCTTTATCTTCGTTATGACGTGTTATCTCTATGGGAGGGAATTTTTCTAGATGTGAAAATTGACATGATTGTCTTTATCGAGCACTAGCTCACTTACCCTTCGGTGAATTTCTCCCAGATTTTAATATGTTGTAGCTGAGACTTTCCGCTATCGTACGTGACCCCTTTGTTTTTCTTATGGTGTCGGGATCACGTCCAAAAAAGTGGTTGAAATTAAAGATTATCTTCGATGTATTTTCATATTTCTTTCTTTTTCCAACTTTCTTTGCAATAACTCAAGAAAAACAGCCCCTATCATCCCCATATTTTGCACATGTTTAGTTAATGTCACGTACATTATTTCATAAAATAACAACTACTTGATCAGACACCATCTTGGGTATGTAAATTAGGGTCAAAGGTCATAAATGTTTCATCCTGTATCTTGGTGAATACATGTCTTATCTTTCCCATATGTTGCACACGCAAAGACCATGTTACAAGAATAATTTCACAAAATAACCACTTTTTGCTCAGATGCCATCTTGGGGGTGCAAAGTGGGGTCAAAGGTCAAATATAGTTCATTCTGCTTCTTTGATAGTGTATACGTAATTCGGTACCCAAGATGGCAGGTCTGACTCCCTTTTCAAAATGAGAATCCAAACATCACACGACCAATGTCCCTAATCTCAGGTGAAAGCTCGAATCATTGATTAAAAAAAAAATCGGATCACCTAATTTGTCAGTCTTGACAAATTCCGAGTCTAGTCTTAAATGTAGCTATTTCACGTAGCGTACAATTTGCGCTTGAAAGGCAACATATTTTATTTTTTGTTAACGGCAACGAATCTGTCTTTTTTTATTATTTGTTTCATTGTATGGTAATTTGTATGTAATATTTTGATTTAGAACACGGAGATGTATTCAAGAACCAGATGCCCTTACCTATTCCACACATTAATAATTACCGGGAGGGAGTGTTCAACTCTTTGTAGTGACAGCAACACAAGTTTCAATGGCAAATTAACCATTTCTGTGCACTTTATTTTCTTTGTGAGGCTTCCATCTCTATCAAATATCCATGTAAGAAGGGAGACTGCGGCATTTTCTCTCTCCTTACAGGGAATAAATGTAATTATGCACGGCAAACATTAGTCATGCATTTCACCCGTCCGACGGACTAATTTTGCTACCGCACTCATTTTCTATTGACACCTGCCCTAGTATACCCGACACTCCTCCTCAATGAACCAAATTAGTTTGTAAATGGTTCTAATCATGATTTTGCACAAGCATTGCCAAAAGCACAGTTTGTCTAATGCTAAATCTTACACCACACTTCATTTTCAACAAGGTCGGTGACAGAGTGGACAATAGAGAGTTTAAATCGAGCAGTGACTAAAATGAAGGTTCAAGATAATTATCACATTTGATGATTATGTACAGCTCAGGTGTTTTACAAGTCATCATCACATTTAAAGATTTTGCAATAAAGCCACAAATATAAGATGATAACACTGATTTCTTCAACAAAGCATTACTTAACACAGTTCTAGAAATTATTTTGATAAACCTGTTGTTCACATTTTGTATTTCTAATAACATCAACATCGACCATATTGATTACCATTTTTAGATTGCTTTACTCACATTTGAGAACTACTTCGAAAGACTGGAGCTGGCTTTTTGTTTGTTTGTTTGTTTCATGTGCAAAATAATGTTCAATAAGTTTTTTAAATGCAAAATCTTTGGCTTTGATTTTTTTTTTAACCATACATTTCAAAATATACTTCTTCCGTTCGTTCGCTTCCTTTTGTTTGTTTGTTTGTACTTGTTTTGTTTTGTAAAAAGATTGGGGAAGTATTTAATAATTACCACGTCACGGTCATCAACGTTAAAAGAAATGACCACATCCTTGAATTCCTAAAGACTTTCCTGTCCGAAAAAAAACAACAATGTTGATAATGCCTAAACTTACCTTTTCTCATGACACGCCGTTGAACGTTGAAACTGGTCGTGTTTTGCCTCCTTGGTGGGCTGTTCTTCCCTGTCGGGTGTTAACAAACGTTTTTAAACATAGCTGCCTCTTATGCGTTGACGACTGTTGATAACTCAGAAACTGATGCCCACAATGTATGAAGACAAGGCGGCTGAGGATGGTTCAATGCCGTAGTAAGATCGTTTTTGTGAGCCGTTAGTCGTGAAAAACCAGTGCCTTATTCCATGACCTGAATCAATATGATAGAGGCGATAAGCCGAAAAATTGTGCACAATTTGACTAAAGCATGAAACTTAAAAGATTCATTTTGAGATCTGGAGGTAAGTCTGAACTTACCTCAGATGACCTCCAAATGTCAATGACCTGAAAATTTCAGAAAATTGATATTTCGCGTGATTGAATAATTTAAAATGTGGTAATGATGTAGGCCCTACTACAACCTCATTTTTGTTGCAGAGGAATTGTCTTCAAGTGCCATAGAACGCTGACAGGTTTCTATCTTTGACTTCTGATGACCCCCAGAGGTCAATGACCTCGAAATATCAAAATATTGATGTTTTGTCATTGATAAATGATAAACACAGCAATATTGGACTAAAACCATTTTTAAAGTGGAATTACATACATGTTTCACAGATCCTTGACAGGTTTCTACCTGTGGCCTCTGATGACCTCTAGAGGTCAATGACCTTGAATTATCACAATATTGATATTTGGTGCAATTGGTTGATGATAAACATAATAACGATTTCCTAAATTTCATTTGTATTACAACTGTATCGTTTTCCAATTCCTCAGATCAAGGGATATTATTTACATGTCTCTGCCTTTGACCTCTGAGGACTGTGACTGGTCAATGACCTCAAAATATCAGAATATCGATATTTGATGTATATTCAATGGTTAACTGTATACCTGGTGTGCAATCACGCATTATGCTTTTAGCGTTTATGCTACAATAGAAGTGTCTTCTCATTCCACAGAACATTGGTCATTACCCTGTGTACATCCAACTTTGACCTCTAAGGACTGCGTGAGGTCAGATTTTTAGAATATCAAAATTTGTGTAGGATTACAAATGTTGATGTTTGGCTTCGTTGGTTTAATCCTAAATGTTTAGTCATGTACAAATCACGCAATGACGTCACAATCAACGGATGTATGCATATTACTCGAACTCTTTGATTAAAATCTACGTTTATTCACAGTGGACAAAATTATGGAATCCCCTGGAGAAAAATATAAAAGATTCTATCAGTTTGAAATCATTTTCTAGTAAATTTGAAGAAATAGATCTTATTAGTTTATAATAGTACTCTAAGATAAGTTTGCCTGATTTGAATTTGTTGTTCTTTTTTTCTTCGCCCTGCATCGAGAATACTGTCCTGCCCTTCATTCTCTCTATTTCCCCCTCTCTCCATCCCTCTCTCTGTCTCTTTCCCTACTCTCTTCTGTGTGTATGTATGTTTGTTTGTTTTTTAATTCATGTTCCATATTCTACATTTCATAGTAAGGTTTCATATTCCATTTGATTTCGAAGTAAAATATGTTTAACACAACAGTCAATTTCAGACATAATTTCATAAATTTATAAGGACATGTAATATAATGATGTGTAATATGAGGAACCTACTAAAAGGAATGCTTGTAGGATGTAGGTTCCAAACTAATAATATAAGCATTTAGTACAACATGCTAATTACGAAAGATGACGAAACAATCTGCGAAATGTTCAAAACAGTTTATAATTTTCATGATAAAACTGAAAGATTCATTGCTACAAAAAGTTGTAATATTGGTCAAGCAAATGTAGTCAAATGTAGTCCAAATGTAGTCACCCCAGCGAGGCATCATTGCGAATAAGCGCAAATATATCAAATGATCACGGGAAGTAACTAAACATAGGATTTTTAAAAAACGGCTTTTAGTCTTTGCTTAAAGGAACTTAGAGAACTTGATTGCAACCGAACAGAATCTAACTCATTCAGAAAGAAGGGCCGGTCGATGTAATTGTCTTAAGGGCTAAAATTATACGAACGGGGGGGGGGGGGAAGGGATATGATCCACTGTGTCTTGTAGGGTAATTATGCATTTCACTGTTTTTAACAAACAATCTTACGTTGAGGAAAATAAACTAGGAAGATCACCGATGCTCAGCTTATACAAACAAATTCCAACGTGATACAATATACAAATAAGAACCTTTTAGTAATGTACTGGAAACAAACAATTCATTTGTATGATCAAAAAAAAAAAAAAAATGTGCACGGTTTATAATCCGCAAGGCCCTTTTCTGAATAAAAGATAACGAATCAATTTTAGTCTTTGAGCAATTTCTCCAGGCCAATATTCCGTAAATTAAGTAAGGTAATAATAGAGTTGAATAGAGGGAATGCAATATTGGCTTGGGGAAGACTGAGGTATTTCAATTTGTGAATAACTCCATTATTCTTACACAACAACTTACATAATAATCAACGTGAATCTTCCAAGAAAGATTGCTATCAATATAAATAACTAAAAATTTTGTTGAATCTATTTGACTTAACTGCAATCCATTCACTAATACTGTACCTGGACGAAACTTAATTCTATAACTGAAAACCATATAATTATTATTATTCATATTCAGCGATAATTTATTCGCCTGAATCCATTCATATACTAGTTGCAAAAGAGGACCTAAGAGGGAGCCCTGTTGAACGCCACAGCAAATCGAGTTTATTTCTGAGTCATGGTTATTCACAGTAACATACTGAGTTCTTCCGGTAAGATAACTTCTGAACCACTCCAAGGCCTTTCCACGAATACCGTAATGATTTATTTTGTACAAAAGTATTTTGTGGTCTATTGTGTCAAAGGCCATGGAGTAGTCCAGAAACAGACCGACTGTATGCGAATTTGAGTCTATAGCTTTCGCAATTTTCTCTACAAGTAATAATATAGCATGTGTGGTTGCATGTTTTTTCCGGAATCCGAATTGATTATCAGTTAGAAATATCACATTCATTTAAGAATTTAAGTAAACGATTATAAACCACCTTATCAAGTATTTTAGGAAAAGAAGACAGTAGAGATATTGGTTGATAATTTACCAACCTATCCTCTCTACCTTTCTTATATTGGTAGAACTTTGGCAATTTTCATTTGAGTGGGTACAATGCCAGTAAGTAAAGACAAATTCAAAATGTGTACTATTGATGAAAGTATTTCATTTATAATACATTTTATGAGACGATTAGAAAACCCATTGTGACCTGCACTCTTCTTGGGGTGAAGATAATTGACAATATCTAAGACCTCTGTTTCAAGTACTGGGAGAAAAAAAAATACATACTGAGGATTGAAATTTTAGTGAATATGAGTGGAAAAGTCTGTGTGCCAAGTTCGGACCAATGTCCGAGGAACAAGGAACAAAAATAATCCTTTTCGCTTTACGCAGCAGGGGTGTAAGGGTATTCCGATACTTAATGTACTTTGATTTATTCAAAGCTGTATTATGTGATTTGTATCTGTAAAATAAAGTATTTTTCTTGTCTATGGATCTAAGTAAGGCTTTAGTTATCCAAGATGAACGTGGAACTGTTCTATAATTTCCTTTTTGATTTCTCATTGGAAAATATGAGTTAAATAAAAGTAACAAAGTGTCAATAAAATCTATCATACGCATCGTTCGGGTCAGTGGAATCAAAAACTTTATTTCAATCAATAGTGATGGATAAACTATGTGTAAACAGCAGGATATTATAATCAGAAAATATTGGTGTTTGCGACAAATTATTACACATCTTTTGTTTCTGTGATTCAGGTATAACAGGAATGGTAGAAACTATAACAAGAAAATGATCAGATATGTCTGTTACAACAATAAATTGATCAACATAAGTGTGATTGTCTGATGATACATCATCAATCAGTGTTGCGGAGGCTCCAGATAATCTTGTTCACTTTATTGTTAATACAAAGAGTGAAAAAGGATGACAACATGGTATTTAGAAAATCACGTGTTTGTGACTTTTCATAATCGAGTAAGTCTAAATTAAAGTCGCCCATTATATAACTGTGTTTGTTACGGAGATAGGGCGAATCTAAATAATTTCAAGGATTGACATAAAATCAGAATGATTACAGTTTGGTGGCTTGTAAATTTCTACTATTATCACATTCTTACCGTCTGACATACTTATATGAATGAAAATATTTTCAATTGAATCAGACATATAATTCAACTGGGTTATCATTCAAATTTCAAATCATTCTTCACATAAAATGTCACACCTCCACCTCGTTTACAAACTCTTTGTGATCAGTGTATAACCGTCTAATTGTACTAGTGAAGTGAAATTTTCGGCCATCCAGGTTTCACATAACCGGAAAACTGAGAGTTTTACATTCAAAGTATCAAGAAAAAAATAATTTATCAATTTCTTTAATCAAACTCCTTATATCATGGTGCAAAGCTGAAAAAGTATAATACTCCGTTTTAAAAGACTTAAGCTTTGCTACATGTTGGGGTAATATATAACCAGATGTTCTTGGTTTCTGGTGAGAAAACAAAAGTGTCATGGTTATCATGAATGAAATCAAGATCAGGCATATCAACATTAAGAGTATCGACATCTTCGATGCCATTTCATATATTCGCTAACATTTTATAACAGACATGCCTGAAAATATGATAGGATGGAATAACATTGGTTGGAAACACCCCAAAGTTTTTGGAGAATACAACAACAAAGGACATTTAAGTTTGGTCAACCAATTCGTCACAATGTGAAATGCATGTAAAGCCGCACGATCTGTCGCACGGGTGACTTGGCAGCAACGAAGCCAGTATAGTGCACTCGACAATACACGTACCATCAGAGGAGGTATGACAAAGATATAATAAACTGTCAATGATATGATTTCTTGATTTCCGCAGAAATAGACTCAGTATAAGGACTATACAGTAGCTGTAAATACATGTGACGTTATAGAGAAACCGAGGGCAAGAGAGTTAAGGAAACGTCTGTCTGGTGTGACCAAGAGAAAGCAATACGATTGGACTTGGGGGGGGGGGAATGAAAAGGAGTCCCACCTCCATCCAGTTCATAAATAACAAGGCCACAACAAGCATGATAAAGTCCGGTCACACAGCGCTTTACGGCTTAATCACGGCCAAAACTCGTCAAAAAGTGGTCTCCCGTGAAGAAGACGATGTTGTTCGCTTTGATAATGAGTTTAAAAGCCCCCTCACACCTGAGCGAATGTAGGGGGACGAAGGGGGACGAATGGGAAAAACGCACAAAATGCGCGCGAATTCAACGATTTCAAATAAAATTGTTTTCAAATCATCCGATTATAAACTAAAGTCAAATATGATTAACGAACGGTAAGCGAAGGATGGACATGCGAAGGATAACGATTTTTCGGTTCACTTCTTTGAGTAAATTGCGGCCGAAGGCGAGCGAAGTGTTGATATGACCCGATAAGACGAACGAACAATGAGCAATGGTTTGATATGGCGTGTGATTGAAAACGAAGACGAAAGAATAGATCAGACGTTCTCGTACGTGTGTGTGCGCTCCTCGGGGAGTATTAAAGCGACCAGGTCCGTCCAGATTTCAGTGCGGCCAGAGAAATCATCCACGCATCATGAACGAAGAGGCAAAGGCAGAGGGAACGCACGAAAGACAGCATCAACCGGGAAGAAATCCACAACCTCGGAATGCTCACAACCACAGTCGGAAGATTCCAGCATTTTGGCATTGTAAACATTAATGTTTTTTTTTTTCGCAAAAATTGTGCGAGTACGTGGAAGGTGATAGTCATCACGATGAAGAATTGGGTAGATTATGAAGAGAGTTATTTCTTATGAACATATGTCCAAAAATGTCAGGAAGCTCATCAATTTAAGATTTATACATAAGAATACCAACATTATAATGAAACAAATCAATGAATTTCAGATTTAAGCTTCTACACAAAAGATCATTTGTGTGAAATATATATCCAACATTATTAATTATTCTTAAAGCACGTTTTTGAAGAAGAAAAAGGGTATCAACCAAAAACTGAGATGAATTGTCCCAGTTGCTATAATTTTAGCAAAAAATAAATATTGAAACAGTAACAATGGAGGTCAGGTGATAAATCTGATGTACCCCTAAATTGACTCGACCTACCAACTTTCTCCTACTGTATCATACCTACCACCAACATCGCACCAGACAAATTTGTAGTCACTGTCCACAATATGCAACAGGATATACTAAAAAAGCCCTTGTAGTTGTAGCATAGCGAGCCAGACAGAGGAGGCTTTCTGATGGCCACATGCTTGCCATCAATAGCTGCCACACAGTGGGGAAAATTCCACCGCTTGTAGAATCCAACAGCAAGTTGTCTCCATCCATCAGGGTTGAAGGGGCTGTCATGACTTCATCTGCATACTCGTCACATATGGCCTGACACACTTCCCTCACCAATTCGTCGGGAAATTTTAAACATGTTCAAAAACCCAGTGCGAATTTGAATAATCGCAACTGTTAGTTCAGAAGGTGTACGAACCCAAACACGAAGGGTAAATATGATTTACTATCAATTACCATTGAAAACAATTTTTCCAAAAATGCCTTTCGCCAGCCATCGCAAGTCATATTTCAGGCAATTCGCTCAGGTGTGAGGGGGCCTGCCTAGACGAGCTACGGTCGATTTATAGACGTGGCAGGACGCGGGGAAAAATCGGAACGGCGTCGGACGCGGTAAAGAGTTTTGAACTGCTCAAAATTTTATTCCGCGGACAACCACGGGCGGCATACGTGGTAAAGACGTGGAACACACGTGAAACACACGTGATAATCCGTGTTCAGGCAGTGATTAATACTAGGGGAGACGCGGAAAGACGCAAAAGTTTAGAGGTCTGTCACGGGCAGAGCACGGTCATTTGACGCGTGTTACGCGTTGGTATCACGGGGAAATAGCGTGTGTTTAGCGGCTTATCACTGACAAATGAGTATCTGAATATAAGAACGACCCAAGTCCATGGAAGACCATTTCGAGTAAACTTAAACAGACTTCATACCTTTTTTTATTTGTCCAATAATATTCTATTTAACTGTGATAGGAAGGCAACATTGTACATACAAATTAGAACATAATATGTTCTAATTTGTATGTACAATGTTGCCTTCCAATCACAGTATATATTATATTATTATGGCAATTAACATTTACATTAATTGTGGAGAGGCAATTTTGTGTGATGGACTTGGGTCGTTCTTTGATTCATGATTCTGCTATAGAGATGAAAGAGGGACGAGAGAGGGCGCTATAATATGAATGTCAGAATGACCCAAGTCCTTCGTTCTTACATTCATATAAGATTTAATTCATTTATTCCAGGCACTTCCGGGGGTAATTAGGATTTATCATTTATACACAAGATGAGTCCTTGCATAAGCTACAATTTCCCATGTCACTGAATTTGGCAAAAAATTGGACTTGGGCCGTTCTTATATTCAGGTCTTCAAATGGATTTTTCCGCGTACATACACGTGGCTGGACGTGGTTAGCCGTGCTTAGGCAGTGCTTGAGCAGTGGAACAGCCGCCAACGGCCATACCCCGTACAAATCACGGCCAAACCACGTCCACCACGTCCACCACATTTTCATAACTATTTGTCGTGATTTACACGTGGAGTGCTGTGTGACCGAGGCTTAAGGGAAAAATACCTTATTTCTTGCGAGCTGAAGATTCATGGATACATAATATGTTTCGATACTTTATACAACAAGTTGCATGATGCGTCGCACGGGAGACTAGGGAATACCACAGCTGAAGTACGGATCTCGACAAGACGTGACGCATACAAGGAGACGTGTGCAAAAATGTGGCATGTATGTGTGTGCGTGCACTTGTGTGTGTGTGTGTGTGTGTGTGTGTGTGAATGGGTATGCCTCATGTTACCATCGATGTAATGAAAAGTGTAAACTTCCAATGATTAAAGGGAATGGCTAGTAACTGATCATTGGGAATCAGTGGGAATGCTGGGAGATGATTGTTCCAATCCTTTTGGGATCCATTTAAGAGTACATTATACATCTATTGTTGTGTAAAAAATCATTTGCTTCAGAATGGTCTCATATTCAAGTAATGTGCAGCTTGATATCTCCAGGTTAGCATGACTGTACTGTGATGGGACGATCGTTACGGCCCGTCACTGTACAGGCATGCTAATTTGCTACTACATGTATTTGCTCTAATTGTCTTCTTTATACTCGATACTCCTTAACAATTGGGTCTGGCCAGGAGTTGTCCCCCATGCCAATGTATTGCTTGTTTCCAATACGGCGACTACGGGTGAGATACGTGCTAGGTACTGTCACGTGCGGGTCATCTGCGGGGACCTCCGGGTAGTAAAAACTGTTCTTCGCAAGCCGCGATCAAGGCTTGTCCGGAGAGGTGTGACACGTACCGATGATAGACCGTGGTGGGGTCCATTTCACAAGTATGTCACTAATTATTTGTAGAAGGAATTGTAATCAATAAATGAAGTCACCTTGACTCATTTTCTCAGTTAAAGAGGATGAATAGTTAACTGATCAGTGGGAATGCTGGGGGACGATTGTTCCAATCCTTTTGGGATTCATTTAAGAGTGCATTATAGGTCCTATATCTATTGTTGTGTGAAAATCATTTGCTTCAAAATGGTATCATATTAGAGTAATGTGCAGTTTAATCGCCCCGTCACTGTACATGCATGCTAACCTGGAAACATTAAACTACACATTACTTGAGTATGAGACCACTCTGAAGCAAATAACTTTCACACAACAATAGATATCTATTATAATGTTATACTCTTAAATGAATTCCCCAAGGATTGGAACAATCATCCCCCAGGATTCCCACTGATCAGTTACTAGCCATTCCCTTTAAGTTATATGTAGATCTAACTGTTCAAGTCGGTCTACACAGTGCTGCTGTGTTAAAATGGTAATGACCTCGATACCTACTTTGTAACTGTTGAAGTAGGTCTATGCAGAACTGGTGCATTGCCCTCCAACGCTCTGGCAATCTCTGGTACTCCACGTCACATAGCACTGCCAGTGCCTGGCTACTACTCTCAACAGTGCTCATACTTGACTTCAATAAGTCCTGTAATCTTTGACACAACTTATTCTCATTCCCTGTTTATTTCTAATGAATTGAAAATGCCACAGGCACAAGCAAATCGACTCCATGTATTGTGTAATAATGTTCATATCTTTACGTGCAGTGCTCGTGTAGGAGGTATTGTGATCACATTGCTGCCAAGTTCCTGCAAACCACACTTAAATAGAACCTGTCTAATATTCACCGATGGATCTTATGATCCGATGTGATTGCTTTAGTTTTTCGTTTGTTAATGGTTGGATTAAGCGTTGAGACATTATGTTCAAAAATCTATAAGTCAAGCTAGTCCCTTTCTTTTTGGTCTTTGAGTAAGTGTTGATCCAAAACGCTATGGCTGTCAAAAAGCTATCAAGAAATGTATCAACATTGGAAGTTTGAGGTCGTGTTTGCTACTTGTGGATATATATTCTTATTCATCAGCTTAAAGGTAGGGAATCCCATTTGCACGCCTTAATGAAGAGTTGTATAAATACAGTGGTATGTTGAAGAGAGTATCATATTAGAAACTCCCATAAAGTATTGAAAGTGGAAGGTAAAATTTAGTACATTTCTTTAACCGTTAGATTTTGAATTGAATTGTTTTCGGGGCTCACCGTAAATTCTAGTACATTACTAGGCTATCTTTGCAGACCCATGTACTGCATGTGTGTCCATCATGTATATTTTGTGAAGAAAGTTCATCAACACTTACTAACATTTCTATATACATTCTTGCCACGCACTCTATATGTTATTACATCAGCTCTTGTACTTTTAGATTTGTGTTTATAGATCACAAATACAGAAGAATGCAACAAAAAGGCTTAAGTGTGGCTGACACACAGAACTGCTGAGAAGTTGAGTTTTGTGCATTATTCAAATTTTAGATAACTGTTGACCTCCAAATTTCTAAGCAGTGGCCTAAGCAAGTCCCCTGAGGTTCATATTTAATGTTTTGCTGCATTTTGGGAGGTCTATAAAAGGTATTCCCTACCTTTAAAGCTAATAAATAAACAAGATGAAATATGTGCAACTTAAAAAAACATCAAATTACTCGAAAGTAGCCGGAATGGATTTTGCGCCTTTGCTTCCAAGCTCTTCATTTGTCCGAAGGACATTGGACGCTACGTTATGTCAAAGGCGGATTGCAGATTACAAGTGTGATTAGAAACACGACTAATCATCCTTTACAAAATGGATCATTAGTGCTAATAATAAGCAGTTCAATCACATACTAAGCATTTGAGCATATGAGATATTTTGGCAGAATTTGAGGTACAACACCGTTCCCATTCTCACTCAAATGAGGTGAGATTGTTTAAAATGCAATTAGAATGCAATGTGAATATTTAGAATGCAATCAGAGTCCAATTAGAATACAATTCGAATTCAGATCGATATTTCTTCACTTCGAACGCTCCTCGAATGTTTGAAACATGGGTAAAACATTCGAGCATATCTATTTAGAATGCAATCAGAGTCCAATAAAAATACCCTTCGAATGCAGATCGATATTTCTCCACTTCAAATGCTCCTCGAATGTCTGAAACATGGGTAAAACATTCGAGTAGGCCACAAAGGTTGGCCCGAATGTTTTGAAAGCACTCAGAATGTCGTCAGAATTTTTAGAATGCACTTCAAATTAGGAAAGCAGGAAGAATTTTCATTCCAATGGCATTCCGGCTTATTCGCCTCTAGTGTGAAAGAGTATTATATTATATGAAACATGAAGGTACATAAAGGTACAGACACAGGGATAAGCAAGGAGCTAAAATTCGCGAAAAATTATTACGCCCGCGATGTAAATGAGCGTTTGACTCGTGGGCATTGTTTGCCTATATTTAGTGTTGGACTCGCGGAAATTGTTGACTGGTGTCGGGTTCATGGGCTGTATGACTCTGGGGTTTCGGACTCGTGGCGACCACGCATATGCAACTTCCTTTATTCAAAGTGTTTAATCATAAAAAAATAAACCACAAACATCGATATCGTTGGTTCACAGGAGGCTGCACCCTCCACAATGCTCATTGTGGCGTTTTGGGAAGAAATATTCATGCCACGATGATGTTTCTTTTTTTTTATGGCTTCCCGATGAAAATTGAACGCAACGGCATGTTCTGAATAATATTATGGTGTGTGTATCCTAGGGAGCGCTTTTGCAAAGTTAGGAGCAGGCATGACGGGATTGTACCTCTGTGCACAGTGCACTCATTTCAACCAAAAGGCATTTTCGGGTGTCTACTTCCTTGTCCTTTTTATGTGGGCCTTCTAGGCTTCTATAAAAACGAGACCTTTGTTAATGATGAAATCAACGATTTCAGTATTTTGTTTCATTTTATGGTAAACTTAGATTGCACATAAAATATACGGTATGCAATATTATGTCCGAAGAGTATTCTTAACCACTTTTTGTCAGATATCCATTGCAGATTGCTAGTGTGATTAGAAACATAATCAAACATCCTTTACAAAGTGAATCATTAGGGCTACCAGGCAGTTCAATCACACATTGATGGTGGGTATAAGTAAATACGCTACAGCACTCCCGGTCTGTACATAAAGTATGGCAGGCCGCACCCATTTATTGTTGAAATCGCTTTATCTGGCATATTCTATGGACTACGCCTCACACAATTGACATCGTTGGTTTACAAGAGACTGCATCCACCACAGTGCTCATTAAAGGTACAGTTTACTTTTTGGAGCAGTGATTGAAAATGCTCAAGATATCACATTTTGATGCATATGTGTATATTTGTTGTATCACAAAACATCCCACGTATGAAATTTTCGCACTAAACCCTAAAATATTAGGAGATTTCAGTATTTTTCTCAATAAACCCTAACTGTAGACGGCTTAGACTGGAAGCATTCTTATCATAATTATTGTTCACATTAATTTTGTGGATTTAACGATACTTAAAATGTCAATAACAAGGATTCAAATTTTTACAGTGGTTGTTTCTGTCCCTAACTCACATTTTAGAACTGTTCTAAAGCAATAATGCTGTTGAAGGGCGGTGAGTTGGCTCAGTCGGTAGCGCGTCTGCCTCACGATCACGCGGCACGGGTTCGAACCCGAGTCTGGACTGAGCAATGTTGTGTGTAAACATACCGTCCCCTCTAGCAAGAGGCAAAACACTCTGTCCCTCGGATAGGACATAAAATGGAGGTCCCGTGTATGAGAGAGTCACAGCTCATGCACGTAAAAGATCCCGCTTCATTCATTCATCGCAAAGAGCAGGGTGTCTAACCCGGTGAAGTGGTCCTACCCCACATCCAACTGGACCCCATGGAAGACCAGCTTAGTGTAGCTGAATATGGGCTATCCATCCATCTTCACAGATGGAAAATGAACAACAACAACAACAGTGCGAGGCTCGGCCGCGGCCGAGCCGCAGCCGAGCCAGCCTTCATTTTGTTAATGTACGTTTTGATCGTAACTAATCACAACCCTGTCCATGACCATAAACTTATTCACAGTCACGACACTTCTCAAGAATGGGATGTAGTGGAGCACCAAGAATATAATTTACCAAAGAGACAAGAAATGGTGGGTAGTAAAGACGCTGTACTCCGCGACTATACATGGTAGGCCACACCCGTTTATTTGTTGAAATCACTTTATGTGGCATATACACCACACACAATTGACATTGTCGGTTCACAAGAGACTGCACCCACCACAATGCTCATTGAGGCGTTTGGGGGAGAAGTATGTATGCTATGATGATGCTTTTTTATATATAGCTTAACAACGAACATCCGAAACATTGAACGCAAAGACATGTTCATGTACGTGTGTGTGTGTGTATAGGGAGTGCTTTTGCAAAGTTAGGACAAGGCATGACGGGATAGTACCTCTGTGCACAGTGCACTCATTTCAACCAAAAGGCATTTTCGGATGTCTACTTCCTTGTTCCTTATGTGGGCCTTCTTGAATTCTATAAAAACGAAACCTTAGTAGATGATGAAATTAACAATTTTATCATTAAACTTAATTTGCACATGTTACTGTATACAATAAGCATTATGTATATGTCCGAAGGGTACTGGACGCTGCTTTATGTCAGAGGTGGATAGCAGATTACAATGTGATTAGAAACACGACTAATCATCCTTTACAAAATGAATCATTATCGCTACTAATAAGCAGTTCAATCACACACTAATGGCGGGTAAAAGCAAGGAGTTTTTAAATATGACCCCGTTTACAGTGCGAGGCTCGGCCTTCATTTAAAGGTACTAGCCCACATTTGCAAACCCACGAAAATCAAAACTGCATAAAACAGGTCCAATATGACTTCAAGTACAAGTTATAACAGTAACGTACCTTACCTGTTGCTCTTTGTCTATACCATTCGATAAAAGAGAGAAAATCATCGTTTTAAAATCAATATTCAAACCGGGTCAACCCGACCCAAAATCGAAATACGAGCGCGGGCTAGCTACGTACTAACTGCGACCAGCCCCAACGTGCAGCGTTGGGGCTGTGCCGTTTTCGCATTCAGATCGAGGAGTTGTACAAAACGGGTGCCGTTTCGGCGCTATATTTCCTTAATTTTTCAACAAAAACTACTAGGAATACTTACATAGGTCGATTAAACCTAAACGATTAATTTCGGCGACTGTTTGATGCATTTCATTGCTTATGATGCAGAAAATGTTGTCTTATAACGCGAATATCTTCAGCTCACCGATGCTCACTGAAACTCACAATCACTTGCACAGGCGCACAGCATGCATGCAGTGCAGTGCATTGAGAGCACGCGTCATGCGTACTAATGGATATAGCAGCAAGTCTCTCCACTGTTGCACTAGGGCAGGCCGCTTATTACTCCTAAAAAATGTAGAAAATTTTGCAGTTTCTAGATAAATGGGTGAGAAAAACCAAGTCGAAAAGGTAATGTATTAATTGTCACTGTGTTTATGATAGAAATTTAGCCGTGCTTTATTTGTGAAGTCGCCGTGAATGTGGCAGTGATTTTTGCTCTCGCTCAGCTGCGAGGTAGCCGCCAGGACCGCGCCTACATGTAACTTACACATGTATCGCATGCAAGTAGTACGTACGTGGACCGGAGCTAGCGAGCGTTATACGCATGCATACGGTGCATTTTCATGTATTTTTTTGAAAGTAATGGACTAATTGGAACGAAATTTTGCACAGGTGTTACTGCAATCATACCCAAACTCCATGGTAACTATGAGACCAATTGCTGCAGGTTTACAAATGTGGGCTAGTACCTTTAAGTGTAAACACGTAAAAGGCCTAATGCGGGGCCAAAATTAGCCGCGCATTTGGCCCTGCTCTGGAGGTGGTCTCGGCCGCGGCCGAGCCGCTGCCGAGCCTGGGCTTTTCTAAGTGCAAACGCAAACTGGGCCAAATGCATGGCAAATTTTAGTCTGGCTTGCAAACCCTCTGCCGGTACTATTTCGTTATTCAGGATATTAACCCCCTCAACGTCGACAACTAGTATAGTTTAAGGTGATCTTGTCCTGCAAAGGATTTTTTCCTTCGGCAAAGGAATTTGCCCGAACGGCGACTTCGTCGCCACGGAATCCAGTTGGCAAAGGGTCTGAAAACCAGACTATACCAAATTGCGTTTGTTTACAAGCAGAGCGCCACTACGACAAAATATTGAAAGGTTTGAATTAAAAGCGCGGCCGAGCCCGGCAGTGTAAACGAACAAATTTGCGGGGCTGAAGCCCCGCAATTGAGGCTTGGCTCGGCCGCGGCTCGGCCCAGCCCTGCACTGTAAACGGGGTCTAAGAGATGGAGTAACAACAGTTTTATATCCTTTGATACCATGTTTGACGACGCCACTAAGAAATATTTGAAGTACAGTTAAACTCGCATAAGTCGATCTTCTCGGGACTGAGCAAAACACATCGACTTAGGCGAGTTTCGACTTGTACGTAAGTCGAAAAAAAATCGACTTAAAGTTACACCACGCGTACATATGTATAATGTATATACATGTATGTTGTCTACTCTGGAGCCGAGAGCTGGAGCGGTGTGCCCGATATTTGCCCTTCAGCAAGACACTTTATCCACATTGATGCAGGCCAGGGCTCCACACTAACTTTTATTTTGGTGGCCCCAAAATGATTGATTTTTATTTTTTGGTGTCCCGAACAAAAAAAACAAAACAAAACAAAACAAAACAAAAAACAAAAAACGAGCAAAACTAAATCGGTCCTACGTTCGGTCCGAAAGTTACCGTTATTTATTTCTGATTGTAAAAGCAATCATCCACCATTTACAAGTATTTTAACACCTTCCGGAGCCGAATGTTGCCGTTAATCATTTTCAAATGTAAAAACAAGCAACCGACATTCATTCTAGGATCTTACGGAGCTGAATATCATCCTTATTCATTTCCGAACGTGAAAGGAAACATCCGCTTTTTATTTCATCATCTAAATGAGCCGATTGATACCGTTAATCATTTCCAAATGTAAAAGAAACAATCTGTTACTTATTTTAGCATCACGGTGCAGAATATTACCGTTATTCGATCTCCAAATTCAAAAGCAAACACCCGACATTTATTTTATGATCGTAAGGAGCCGAATGTTACTGCTGTCCACTTCCGAAAGTGTAATGAATCATCTGACATTTATTTTGGCATCTTCAGGAGTCGAATGTTACATGCTATTTACTTTCGAACGTAAAAGCGAACTTTCGGCAATTATTTCATCATCGTACTGAGTTGAATACCATAGTTATTCATTTCCGAACGCCAAAGCAAACATTTAACATTTATTTTAGCATCTTCCGGAGCTGAATGTTATTGCTATTTACTTTCAAACGTAAAAGCAAACATAAGACATTCATTTTATCATCGGACGGAGTTGAATACTATTGTTATTCATTTCCGAACGTTAAAGCAAATATCAAACATTAACTTAACCATCAAACGCAGCTAAATGTTACTGTTATTCATTTCGAAATTTAAAAGCAAACATCCGACAGTTATTTAGCATTGTATGGAGAAGAATATTACTGCTATTCACTTCCGAACGTAAAAACAATCATCTGACATTTATTTTAGCATCTTCTGAAGCCGAATGTTATTGCTATTTACTTTCGAAAGTAAAAGCAAACACCCGACATTTATCTCATCGTCG
Organism: Diadema setosum; assembly: GCF_964275005.1. Classification (NCBI taxonomy): domain Eukaryota; kingdom Metazoa; phylum Echinodermata; class Echinoidea; order Diadematoida; family Diadematidae; genus Diadema; species Diadema setosum. Next base: position 32,037,786 of record NC_092687.1, read on the forward strand.
TACGAAGTTGATTATTATTGTTATTCATTTCCGAACGTCAAAGGGATAATTCGACATTTACTTTAGCATCTTCCGGAGCTGAATGTTAATGTTATTTACTTTCGAACGTAAAAGTAAACATCCGACATTTATTTCATCATCGTACGAAGTTGATTATTATTGTTGTTCATTTCCGAACGTCAAAGTGATAATTCGACATTTACTTTAGCATCTTCCGGAGCTGAATGTAATTGTTATTTACTTTCGAACGTAAAAGTAAACATCCGGCATTTATCTTATCATCGTATGGAGTTGAATATCATTATTTTTCATATCCGAACGTCAAAGCAAACATTCGACATTTATTTCAGCATCTTCCGGATACTTTTTTATCCTTATTCATTTCCGAACGCAAAATCAAATCTCTGACATTCCAAAAGTATAAGCAAACATCCGACATTTATTTTAGTATTATACGGAATCGAATATTACCGTTATTCATTTCCAAAATTAAAAGAGCAAACATCTGACATTTATTCAGCATCTTATGGAACCGATTGTTACCGCTTCATTTCCAAAACTGAAGGCAAACATTCGGCTTTTTTGGTGGCCCGGCGTGCGTTTTTGGTGACCCCGGTCGCAAATTAACCATTCGCGAAATCGTGATTCGATTCGCGAAAAGACTCCGCTAAATATAAGGCATAGATCGCTACACTCGGCAGGGGCTACGTCGTCCTTTCACCAGGTCTCGTTACAAAACCAAAATCTCGCGTGAGTTCTTGCGTTACCTATCGTTAATGTTAACGAAACATCGTTAATTTGCGCTAGGGATCGTTACTCATCGTTGCTACAAACGTTAATTTTCCCGATCGTTAGTTTGCGTTACTAACGACTCAGGTGAAACCGCTTGCGTTAATGAAACGTTAATGTTTATTTACGCAGTTTCTTTTGGTATATACTGTATGTAAACAAAAACTGGCGTCTCGTGATTTTGACAGTGATTTATTACACAATAAAATCTTATTCGACTTAGGCACAGTGAATTCAATGGTTTTTCCGTGAAAGTGTTCTTGGAATTTCATCGACTTAAGCGAGTATTCGACTTAAAAAATTCGACTTATGAGTGAATTAATACACGTAAGTCAATGGGGAAAAATCGGGACTTTTTAAAATTATCGACTTACGCGATTATTCGACATATGCGATGTCGACTTAGGCGAGTTTAACTGTATGTGCTAAACTGCAGCTACCCAGAGATAGGAAGACAATTGATTCACGTGTGGTTGCGTAATGACTAGTCACTCTCAAAGGAAGATTATGTCTTTATGATGCCATTATATTTCGCCGTCCCTTCTTATGATACATGAGCGGTACATAAAGGTACAGACACATCAATGAGCGAAGAGCTGATATTCGCGAAAAATTATTACGCCCGCGATGTAAATGAGCGTTTGACTCGTGAGCCTTGTTTGCCTAATGTTGGACTCGCGGAAATTGTTGACTGGTGTCGAGTTCATGGGCTGTATAACTCGTGGGTTTCCGACTCGTGGCGACCACGCGTATGCAACTTCTTCAGTTATTCAAAGTGTATAATCACATGCATGATGCAGTCCTATCAGTTGTACTGGGTACCAAGGATGGCAGAACATGACACAGCAGCTTCAATGTCATGACTTTGAGCAGATGCACACATCAAATTGAAAAGTAAGATTGAACTCATAACTATCGTACACTCCGCTATTCTTTGCTGACTCCCTTTCACAAATTTCGATAGAGCTGAGATAGTCCTAGATAAAGTATAAGAAAAAACATCTTCATGACTTTTTTTCCTATAAAATCAAAGTAATGACGAAATTAATACTAATTTCATACACTCCATCCTATACATATTCAATTCTTTTGCTTTCCTCCATATCGGTTACACTATAGGCCGAACTCCCTGCATAAAACATGAGACGAGTAACAAGGCCTATAGAATTATTTAACTGTCTTTTTTACTTTCTATAGATAAGCATTTATATTTAAAGAATCATACATGCATCTCAATTTCATTTGACATCAACAACCTAAGAATACACTATTTTTAGATGTTTTGACAGTATTTCATTTACACCTTTCATTTATGTCACTTCCATCAAACATAACTGCAAAGTGATATGGGTTCAAGTTTATGTGAAACTTACCCTCTGCATCAGCAACATGAATGGAAACAGACAAGGTAACAGCCAATGTTTTCAGTAGCAGATCGACTTTGTATTATTTTCTTTCTGTCCATTACACGTTGTTGAAGACTAGACCTCGGTATTTTATACGAAGTTAATGTACGTTTTGATCGTAAGGAATCACAACCCTGTCAATGACCATAAACTTATTCACAGTCACGACACTTCTCAAAAATGGGATGTAGTGGAGCACCAAGAATATAATTTTCCAAAGAGACAAGAAATGGTGGGTAGTAAAGACGCTGTACTCCGCGACTATACATGGTAGGCCACACCCGTTTATTTGTTGAAATCACTTTATGTGGCATATACACCACACACAATTGACATTGTTGGTTCACAAGAGACTGCACCCACCACAATGCTCATTGAGGCGTTTTGGGGAGAAATATGTGTGCTATGATGATGCTTTTTTATGTATAGCTTAACAATGAACATCTGAAACATTGAACGCAAAAACATGTTCATGTACGCGTGTGTGTGTGTGTGTGTGTGTGTGTATAGGGAGTGCTTTTGCAAAGTTAGGAGCAGGCATGACGGGATTGTACCTCTGTGCACAGTGTACTCATTTCAACCAAAAGGCATTTTCGGATGTCTACTTCTTTGTTTCTTATGTGGGCCTTCTAGGATTCTATAAAAACGAAAACTTTGTTGATGATGAAATTAATAATTTCATTATTTAGTTGCTTTTCATGTTAAACTTAATTTCCACATGTTACTGTATAGGTACCTACAATAAGCATTATGTATATGTCCGAAGGGTACTGGACGCTGCCTTATGTCAGAGGTGGATAGCAGATTACAATGTGATTAGAAACACGACTAATCATCCTTTACAAAATGAATCATTAGGGCTACTAATAAACAGTTCAATCACACACTAACGGCGGGTAAAAGCAAGGAGTTTTTAAATAAAACCCCGTTTACAGTGCGAGGCTCGGCCTTCATTTAAGTGTAAACGCGTAAAAGGCCTAATACGGGGCCAAAATTTGCCGCGCATTTGGCCCTGCTCTGGAGGTGGTCTCGGCCGCGGCCGAGCCGCTGCCGAGCCCGTTTTTTTTTCTCAATGCAAACGCAAACTGGGCCTAATGCGCGGCCAATTTTAGTCTGGCTTGCAAACCCTCTGCCGGTACTATTTCGTTATTCAGGATATTAACCTCCTCAACGTCGAAAACTAGTATAGTGTAAGGTGGTTTTGTCCTGCAAAGGATTTTTCCTTCGGCAACGGCCTTTGCCCGAACGGCGACTTCGTCGCCACGTAACCCTGTCGGCAAAGGGTCTGAAAACCAGACTATACCAAATTGCGTTTGTTTACAAGCAGAGCGCCACTACGACAAAATATTGAAAGGTTTGAATTAAAAGCGCGGCCGAGCCCGGCAGTGTAAACGGACAAAATTGCGGGGCTCAGCCCCGCAATTGAGGCTGGGCTCGGCCGCGACTCGGCCCAGCCCCGCACTGTAAACGGGGTCTACGAGATGGAGAAACAACAGTTTTATTTCCTTTGATACCATGTTTGACGACGCCACTAAGAAATATTTGAAGTATGTGCTAAACTGCAGCTATATATCCACCCAGAGATAGGAAGACAATTAATTCATGTGTGGTTGCGTAATGACTAGTCACTCTCAAAGGAAGATATGAAGAGCTCAGTTTCAAAAGGTACTACATCCATTTTCCATCGAAATCCACTTTTTGGTCTTGATGTACTCATTTTTAGGACCTCTTTAAACCTATACTAACGAAAAGCTGATTTTCTAACCAGAAAGTGTTAAAAAATTACATTAAAAAATCAGTTCGGTTGCAAAAGGTACTACATCCATGTTAGTTGGGTTGCAAAAGGTACTACATCCACTCCAATGACATCATTGGGAAATTGACTAATCAGAGAGCAGCATCGGCTTGACCCTTTACCATTGTCTACTGACTTAATCCGTAAACAAAAGAAGTTGGCTTTTGGCTTTTTGGCTTTCTGTTAAAATCATCACGAAAATCTGACCAATATCTTGAAAAACCCATCACATTTCTATCAAGCAATGTAGGAAAATGAAGGAGAACTCATTTACAACACAAACCATCCCAGGAGAAGGATTGTGAATTAAAAGCAGTCAACAAGAGCAAAGGAGAAACTGGAGAAATTACGCGACTCTCATGTAGTCCCACATACTGCATCTACTGTTAGTTACCGGTGCGGTGCGTTACTGCTAGGGTGTCGAGTTTGAGCCATCAATAGTCCCCAGAATAAAAAAAAAGTCGGTAAGGTCCATTTCTTACATACATAGCTTAACAGCTAATAAGTGTTTGACAACTAGTCTGAAAGCAATTTAAGTTACTTTGTTAGATGTATACAATGGCATAAAAATTCTGACATCCCTACCAACAGTCCTTTACCTGTGGGTATGCTGTGATATTCTACACGTGCATGACGTCAAGTACCAGGCCCCAGGGCTTGAAAGTACTTAGTGACATAAAGCGTTGAACACTAGATTTATATTCATTATTGTAAATGACACCATTTACTTATACAATGTCACAAAGGTAATACCAAATGTGCGTTTGGTATAGGTGGTCATGAATTACTCATCGACGGTCTTGATTTCTATCAGCTATTAGATTGTCAGATTTATCTTACCTGATAAAGAACATACAAGAATGAAATTCATGTAATGAATTTAATTACACCGTTGATAAAATACAGCACATTCAGATGCTACTTTTCCACCTTTTCCCTTACAAGTTAAATTGAGAAAAAAAAATGAAGAAAAGATAATGAATACAGTATTCTTGAGACACGTGAAGGGAGATTTCACAGGGAGAAAAATGGCCAAAAATTTAATACAAAGAGGAAAAAGATAAGAAATCTTGAGATAAAGCTCGTGAGAGAAAAACAAAAAGAGAAAACGGAAGAGAGAAATCACCTGGTGAGATATTGTGACCCCTCCCCATCTATAACCGTTCACGTATAATGGATCCCCCCCCCCATGCTTATGACCAATGACATTCATTCATTCAAAATATTAGTCAGCAAGGGAGAAGTGGGGCATTAGCGATGCACATTGGTTTATTATTCTTGATGCTAAAGAGGGCAGGGCATTGTCAATTACCTAGGCCCCCTTGACCTCGTATCCCATCCCCATCAACACCATTGCTGAAAAAAAAAAAAATAAATCAGCGAAACATGTCATAACATCACACTAGATATATTTATGGCATGTGAAATTTCGGTTTCAAACGGTACTACATCCACTTTCAGTTGCAAAAGGTAATACATCCACAAAAATATAAAAAAGTTTAATTCATAAAAAAATTAATGAATGGACCTGGATTTTCTTAGAGAGTGGTTTTAGTGTTGTATTATCTACCAGTATAATAGGGGGAAATATCATTTCAGTCTGAGCTTGCTAAATATGATAATTAAAAAAAAACGCGTTTTTCTCAGAACTTGAAATTATGGATGTAGTACCTTTTGAAACCGAACTCTTCATATGTCTTTATGATGTCATTATATTTCGCCGTCCCATCTTATGATACATGAGCGGTACATAAAGGTACAGACACTGGGATGAGCGAGGAGCTAATATTCGCGAAAAATTATTACGCCCGCGATGTAAATGAGCGTTTGACTCGTGAGCCTTGTTTGCCTAGTGTTGGACTCGCGGAAATTGTTGACTGGTGTCGGGTTCATGGGCTGTATGACTCGTGGATTTCCGACTCGTGGCGACCACGCGTATGCAACTTCTTCAGTTATTCAAAGTGTATAATCACATGCATGATGCAGTCCTATCAGTTGTACTGGGTACCAAGGATGGCAGAACATGACACAGCAGCTTCAATGTCATGACTTTGAGCAGATGCACACATCAAATTGAAAAGTAAGATTGAACTCATAACTAACGTGCACTCCGCAATTCTTTGCTGCCTCCCTTTCACAAATTTCGATAGAGCTGAGATAGTCCTAGATAAAGTATAAGAAAAAACATCTTCATGACTTTTTTTCCTATAAAATCAAAGTGATGACGAAATTAATACTAATTTCATACACTCCATCCTATACATATTCAATTCTTTTGCTTTCCTCCATATCGGTTACACTATAGGCCGAACTTCCTGCATAAAACATGAGACGAGTAACAAGGCCTATAGAATTATTTCTGTCTTTTTTACTTTCTATAGATAAGCATTTATATTTAAAGAATCATACATGCATCTCAATTTCATTTGACATCCACAAACTAAGAATACACTACTTTTTAGATGTTTTGACAGCATTTCATTTACACCTTTCATTTATGTCACTTCCATCAAACATAACTGCAAAGTGATATGCAATGGGTTCAAGTTTATGTGAAACTTACCCTCTGAATCAGCAACATGAATGGAAACAGACAAGGTAACAGCCAATGTTTTCAGTAACAGATCAACTTCGTATTATTTTCTTTCTGTCCATTACACGTTGTCGAAGAGTAGACCTCGGTATTTATACGAAGTTAATGTACGTTTTGATCGTAAGGAATCACAACCCTGTCAATGACCATAAACCTATTCACAGTCACGACACTTCTCAAGAATGGGATGTAGTGGAACACCAAGAATATAATTTTCCAAAGAGACAAGAAATGGTGGGTAGTAAAGACGCTGTACTCCGCGACTATACATGGTAGGCCACACCCGTTTATTTGTTGAAATCACTTTATGTGGCATATACACCACACACAATTGACATTGTTGGTTCACAAGAGACTGCACCCACCACAATGCTCATTGAGGCGTTTTGGGGAGAAATATGTATGCTATGATGATGCTTTTTTTATGTATAGCTTAACAATGAACATCTGAAACATTGAGAACAAAAGCATGTTCATGTACGTGTGTGCGTGTGTGTGTGTGTGTGTGTGTGTGTGTATAGGGAGTGCTTTTGCAAAGTTAGGAGCAGACATGACGGCATTGTACCTCTGTGCAAAGTGCACTCATTTCAACCAAAAGGCATTTTCGGATGTCTACTTCCTTGTTTATGTGGGCCCTCTAGGATTCTATAAAAACGAAACCTTTTTGATGATGAAATTAACAATTTCGTTATTTGGTTGCGTTTCATGTTAAACTTAATTTGCACATGTTACTGTATACAATAAGCATTATGTATATGTCCGAAGGGTACTGGACGCTGCTTTATGTCAGAGGTGGGTAGCAGATTACAATGTGATTAGAAACACGACTAATCGTCCTTTACAAAATGAATCATTAGGGCTACTAATAAGCAGTTCAATCACACACTAATGGCGGGTACAGTGCGAGACTCGGCCTTCATTTAAGTGTAAACGCGTAAAAGGCCTAATGCGGGGCCAAAATTTGCCGCGCATTTGGCCCTGCACTGGAGGTGGTCTCGGCCGCGGCCGAGCCGCTGCCGAGCCCGGCCTTTTCTCAGTGCAAACGCAAACTGGGCCTAATGCGCGGCCAATTTTAGTCTGGCTTGCAAACCCTCTGCCGGTACTATTTCGTTATTCAGGATATTAACCCCCTCAACGTCGAAAACTAGTATAGTTTAAGGTGGTTTTGTCCTACAAAGGATTTTTCTTTCGGCAAAGGCCATTGCCAGAACGGCGACTTCGTCGCCACGGAATCCACTCGGTAAAGGGTCTGAAAACGAGACTATACCAAATTGCGTTTATTTACAAGCAGAGCACCACTACCACAAAATATTGAAAGGTTTGAATTATAAGCGCGCCCGAGCCCGGCAGTGTAAACGGACAAAATTGCGGGGCTCAGCCCCGCAATTGAGGCTGGTCTCGGCCGCGGCTCAGCCCAGCCCCGCACTGTAAACGGGGTCTAAGAGATGGAGAAACAACAGTTTTATTTCCTTTGATACCATGTTTGACGACGCCACTCAGAAAAATTTGAAGTATGTGCTAATCTGGAGCTACATTGTACCCAAATTAAGACAATTGATTCCTGTGTGGTGGCGTAAAGACTAGTCACTCTCAAAGGAAGATTATGTCTTTATGATGCCATTGTATTTCGCCGTCCCTTCTCATGATACAAAAGGGGTACATAAAGGTACAGACACTGGGATGAGCGAGGAGCTAATATTCGCGAAAAATTATTACGCCCGCGATGTAAATGAGCGTTTGACTCGTGAGCCTTGTTTGCCTAGTGTTGGACTCGCGGAAATTGTTGACTGGTGTCGGGTTCATGGGCTCTATGACTCGTGGGTTTCCGACTCGTGGCGACCACGCGTATGCAACTTCTTCAGTTATTCAAAGTGTATAATCACATGCATGATGCAGTCCTATCAGTTGTACTGGGTACCAAGGATGGCAGAACATGACACAGCAGCTTCAATGTCATGACTTTGAGCAGATGCACACATCAAATTGAAAAGTAAGATTGAACTCATAACTATCGGACACTCCGCTATTCTTTGCTGACTCCCTTTCACAAATTTCGATAGAGCTGAGATAGTCCTAGATAAAGTATAAGAAAAAACATCTTCATGACTTTTTTTCCTATAAAATCAAAGTGATGACGAAATTAATACTAATTTCATACACTCCATCCTATACATATTCAATTCTTTTGCTTTCCTCCATATCGGTTACACTATAGGCCGAACTTCCTGCATAAAACATGAGACGAGTAACAAGGCCTATAGAATTATTTAACTGTCTTTTTTACTTTCTATAGATAAGCATTTATATTTAAAGAATCATACATGCATCTCAATTTTATTTGACATCCACAAACTAAGAAAAACTACTTTTGAGATGTTTTGACAGCATTTCATTTACACCTTTCATTTATGTCACTTCCATCAAACATAACTGCAAAGTGATATGGGTTCAAGTTTATGTGAAACTTACCCTCTGAATCAGCACTATGAATGGAAACAGACAAGGAAACAGCCAATGTTTTCAGTAGCAGATCGACTTCGTATTATTTTCTTTCTGTCCATTACACGTTGTCGAAGAGTAAATTTAGACCTCGGTATTCATACGAAGTTACATACCGTTTTGATCGTAACTAATCACAACCCTGTCCATGACCATAAACTTATTCACAGTCACGACACTTCTCAAAAATGGGATGTAGTGGAGCACCAAGAATATAATTTACCAAAGAGACAAGAAATGGTGGGTAGTAAAGACGCTGTACTCCGCGACTATACATGGTAGGCCACACCCGTTTATTTGTTGAAATCACTTTATGTGGCATATACACCACACACAATTGACATTGTTGGTTCACAAGAGACTGCACCCACCACAATGCTCATTGAGGCGTTTTGGGGAGAAATATGTATGCTATGATGATGCTTTTTTTATGTATAGCTTAACAATGAACAACTGAAACATTGAGAACAAAAGCATGTTCATGTACGTGTGTGCGTGTGTGTGTGTGTGTGTGTGTGTGTATAGGGAGTGCTTTTGCAAAGTTAGGAGCAGGCATGACGGCATTGTACCTCTGTGCAAAGTGCACTCATTTCAACCAAAAGGCATTTTCGGATGTCTACTTCCTTGTTTATGTGGGCCCTCTAGGATTCTATAAAAACGAAACCTTTTTGATGATGAAATTAACAATTTCGTTATTTGGTTGCGTTTCATGTTAGACTTAATTTGCACATGTTGCTGTATACAATAAGCATTATGTATATGTCCGAAGGGTACTGGACGCTGCTTTATGTCAGAGGTGGGTAGCAGATTACAATGTGATTAGAAACACGACTAATCATCCTTTACAAAATGAATCATTAGGGCTACTAATAAGCAGTTCAATCACACACTAATGGCGGGTACAGTGCGAGACTCGGCCTTCATTTAAGTGTAAACGCGTAAAAGGCCTAATGCGGGGCCAAAATTTGCCGCGCATTTGGCCCTGCACTGGAGGTGGTCTCGGCCGCGGCCGAGCCGCTGCCGAGCCCGGCCTTTTCTCAGTGGAAACGCAAACTGGGCCTAATGCGCGGCCGATTTTAGTCTGGCTTGCAAACCCTCTGCCGGTATTATTTCGTTATTCAGGATATTAACCCCCTCAACGTCGAAAACTAGTATAGTTTAAGGTGGTTTTGTCCTACAAAGGCTTTTTCTTTCGGCAAAGGCCATTACCAGAACGGCGACTTCGTCGCCACGGAATCCACTCGGTAAAGGGTCTGAAAACCAGACTATATCAAATTGCGTTTATTTACAAGCAGAGCACCACTGCCACAAAATATTGAAAGGTTTGAATTATAAGCGCGGCCGAGCCCGGCAGTGTAAACGGACAAAATTGCGGGGCTCAGCCCCGCAATTGAGGCTGGGCTCGGCCGCCGCTCGGCCAAGCCCCGCACTGTAAACGGGGTCTAAGAGATGGAGAAACAACAGTTTTATTTCCTTTGATACCATGTTTGGCGACGCCACTAAGAAATATTTGAAGTATGTGCTAATCTGGAGCTACATTGTACCCAAATTAAGACAGTTGATTCCTGTGTGGTGGCGTAAAGACTAGTCACTCTCAAAGGAAGATTATGTCTTTATGATGCCATTGTATTTCGCCATCCCTTCTTATGATACAAAAGGGGTACATAATGGTACAGACACTGGGATGAGCGAGGAGCTAATATTCGCGAAAAATTATTACGCCCGCGATGTAAATGAGCGTTTGACTCGTGAGCCTTGTTTGCCTAGTGTTGGACTCGCGGAAATTGTTGACTGGTGTCGGGTTCATGGGCTCTATGACTCGTTGGTTTCCGACTCGTGGCGACCACGCGTATTCAACTTCTTCAGTTATTCAAAGTGTATAATCACATGCATGATGCAGTCCTATCAGTTGTACTGGGTACCAAGGATGGCAGAACATGACACAGCAGCTTCAATGTCATGACTTTGAGCAGATGCACACATCAAATTGAAAAGTAAGATTGAACTCATAACTATCGTACACTCCGCTATTCTTTGCTGCCTCCCTTTCACAAATTTCGATAGAGCTGAGATAGTCCTAGATAAAGTATAAGAAAAAACATCTTCATGACTTTTTTTCCTATAAAATCAAAGTGATGACGAAATTAATACTAATTTCATACACTCCATCCTATACATATTCAATTCTTTTGCTTTCCTCCATATCGGTTACACTATAGGCCGAACTTCCTGCATAAAACATGAGACGAGTAACAAGGCCTATAGAATTATTTAACTGTCTTTTTTACTTTCTATAGATAAGCATTTATATTTAAAGAATCATACATGCATCTCAATTTTATTTGACATCCACAAACTAAGAAAAACTACTTTTGAGATGTTTTGACAGCATTTCATTTACACCTTTCATTTATGTCACTTCCATCAAACATAACTGCAAAGTGATATGGGTTCAAGTTTATGTGAAACTTACCCTCTGAATCAGCACTATGAAAGGAAACAGACAAGGAAACAGCCAATGTTTTCAGTAGCAGATCGACTTCGTATTATTTTCTTTCTGTCCATTACACGTTGTCGAAAAATAGACCTCGGTATTTATACGAAGTTAAATACCGTTTTGATCGTAAGGAATCACAACCCTGTCAATGACCATAAACCTATTCACAGTCACGACACTTCTCAAAAATGGGATGTAGTGGAACACCAAGAATATAATTTTCCAAAGAGACAAGAAATGGTGGGTAGTAAAGACGCTGTACTCCGCGACTATACATGGTAGGCCACACCCGTTTATTTGTTGAAATCACTTTATGTGGCATATACACCACACACAATTGACATTGTTGGTTCACAAGAGACTGCACCCACCACAATGCTCATTGAGGCGTTTTGGGGAGAAATATGTATGCTATGATGATGCTTTTTTTTATGTATAGCTTAACAATGAACAACTGAAACATTGAGAACAAAAGCATGTTCATGTACGTGTGTGCGTGTGTGTGTGTGTGTGTGTGTGTGTGTGTGTGTGTGTATAGGGAGTGCTTTTGCAAAGTTAGGAGCAGACATGACGGCATTGTACCTCTGTGCAAAGTGCACTCATTTCAACCAAAAGGCATTTTCGGATGTCTACTTCCTTGTTTATGTGGGCCCTCTAGGATTCTATAAAAACGAAACGAAACCTTTTTGATGATGAAATTAACAATTTCGTTATTTCAAAGTGTATAATCACATGCATGATGCAGTCCTATCAGTTGTACTGGGTACCAAGGATGGCAGAACATGACACAGCAGCTTCAATGTCATGACTTTGAGCAGATGCACACATCAAATTGAAAAGTAAGATTGAACTCATAACTAACGTGCACTCCGCTATTCTTTGCTGCCTCCCTTTCACAAATTTCGATAGAGCTGAGATAGTCCTAGCTAAAGTAAAAGAAAAAACATCTTCATGACTTTTTTTTCCTATAAAATCAAAGTGATGACGAAATTAATACTAATTTCATACACTCCATCCTATACATATTCAATTCTTTTGCTTTCCTCCATATCGGTTACACTATAGGCCGAACTTCCTGCATAAAACATGAGACGAGTAACAAGGCCTATAGAATTATTTAACTGTCTTTTTTACTTTCTATAGATAAGCATTTATATTTAAAGAATCATACATGCATCTCAATTTTATTTGACATCCACAAACTAAGAATACACTACTTTTTAGATGTTTTGACAGCATTTCATTTACACCTTTCATTTATGTCACTTCCATCAAACATAACTGCAAAGTGATATGGGTTCAAGTTTATGTGAAACTTACCCTCTGCATCAGCACTATGAATGGAAACAGACAAGGAAACAGCCAATGTTTTCAGTAACAGATCAACTTCATCGTAAGGAATCACAACCCTGTCCATGACCATAAACTTATTCACAGTCACGACACTTCTCAAGAATGGGATGTAGTGGAGCACCAAGAATATAATTTACCAAAGAGACAAGAAATGGTGGGTAGTAAAGACGCTGTACTCCGCGACTATACATGGTAGGCCACACCCGTTTATTTGTTGAAATCACTTTATGTGGCATATACACCACACACAATTGACATTGTTGGTTCACAAGAGACTGCACCCACCACAATGCTCATTGAGGCGTTTTGGGGAGAAATATGTATGCTATGATGATGCTTTTTTTTTATGTATGTACGTGTGTGCGTGTGTGTGTGTGTGTGTGTGTGTATGTGTGTATAGGGAGTGCTTTTGCAAAGTTAGGAGCAGACATGACGGCATTGTACCTCTGTGCAAAGTGCAATGAACAAATGGACTCATTTCAACCAAAAGGCATTTTCGGATGTCTACTTCCTTGTTTATGTGGGTCCTCTAGGATTCTATAAAAACGAAACCTTTTTGATGATGAAATTAACAATTTCGTTATTTGGTTATGTTAAACTTAATTTGGTTATGTTAAACTTAATATTATGTTAAACTTAAATTTGGTCATGTTAAACTTAATTTGCACATGTTACTGTATACAATAAGCATTATGTATATGTCCGAAGGGTACTGGACGCTGCTTTATGTCAGAGGTGGGTAGCAGATTACAATGTGATTAGAAACACGACTAATCATCCTTTACAAAATGAATCATTAGGGCTACTAATAAGCAGTTCAATCACACACTAATGGCGGGTGCAGTGCGAGACTCGGCCTTCATTTAAGTGTAAACGCGTAAAAGGCCTAATGCGGGGCCAAAATTTGCCGCGCATTTGGCCCTGCACTGGAGGTGGTCTCGGCCGCGGCCGAGCCGCTGCCGAGCCCGGCCTTTTCTCAGTGCAAACGCAAACTGGGCCTAATGCGCGGCCAATTTTAGTCTGGCTTGCAAACCCTCTGCCGGTACTATTTCGTTATTCAGGATATTAACCCCCTCAACGTCGAAAACTAGTATAAATTAAGGTGGTTTTGTCCTACAAAGGATTTTTCTTTCGGCAAAGGCCATTGCCAGAACGGCGACTTCGTCGCCACGGAATCCACTCGGTAAAGGGTCTGAAAACCAGACTATACCAAATTGCGTTTATTTACAAGCAGAGCACCACCGACTACCACAAAATATTGAAAGGTTTGAATTATAAGCGCGGCCGAGCCCGGCAGTGTAAACGGACAAAATTGCGGGGCTCAGCCCCGCAATTGAGGCTGGGCTCGGCCGCCGCTCGGCCCAGCCCCGCACTGTAAACGGGGTCTAAGAGATGGAGAAACAACAGTTTTATTTCCTTTGATACCATGTTTGACGACGCCACTAAGAAATATTTGAGGTATGTGCTAATCTGGAGCTACATTGTACCCAAATTAAGACAGTTGATTCCTGTGTGGTGGCGTAAAGACTAGTCACTCTCAAAGGAAGGTTATGTCTTTATGATGCCATTGTATTTCGCCGTCCTTTCTTATGATACAAAAGGGGTACATAAAGGTACAGACACTGGGATGAGCGAGGAGCTAATATTCGCGAAAAATTATTACGCCCGCGATGTAAATGAGCGTTTGACTCGTGAGCCTTGTTTGCCTAGTGTTGGACTCGCGGAAATTGTTGACTGGTGTCGGGTTCATGGGCTGTATGACTCGTGGGTTTCCGACTCGTGGCGACCACGCGTATTCAACTTCTTCAGTTATTCAAAGTGTATAATCATATGCATGATGCAGTCCTTCAGTTGTACTGGGTACCAAGGATGGCAGAACATGACACAGCAGCTTCAATGTCATGACTTTGAGCAGATGCACACATCAAATTGAAAAGTAAGATTGAACTCATAACTATCGTACACTCCGCTATTCTTTGCTGACTCCCTTTCACAAATTTCGATAGAGCTGAGATAGTCCTAGAATAGGTATAAGAAAAAACATCTTCATGACTTTTTTTCCTATAAAATCAAAGTGATGACGAAATTAATACTAATTTCATACACTCCATCCTATACATATTCAATTCTTTTGCTTTCCTCCATATCGGTTACACTATAGGCCGAACTTCCTGCATAAAACATGAGACAAGTAACAAGGCCTATAGAATTATTTAACTGTCTTTTTTACTTTCTATAGATAAGCATTTATATTTAAAGAATCATACATGCATCTCAATTTCATTTGACATCCACAAACTAAGAATACACTACTTTTTAGATGTTTTGACAGCATTTCATTTACACCTTTCATTTATGTCACTTCCATCAAACATAACTGCAAAGTGATATGGGTTCAAGTTTATGTGAAACTTACCCTCTGAATCAGCACTATGAATGGAAACAGACAAGGAAACAGCCAATGTTTTCAGTAGCAGATCGACTTCGTATTATTTTCTTTCTGTCCATTACACGTTGTCGAAGAGTAAAATTAGACCTCGGTATTTATACGAAGTTACATACCGTTTTGATCGTAAGGAATCACAACCCTGTCAATGACCATAAACCTATTCACAGTCACGACACTTCTCAAAAATGGGATGTAGTGGAGCACCAAGAATATAATTTTCCAAAGAGACAAGAAATGGTGGGTAGTAAAAACGCTGTACTCCGCGACTATACATGGCAGGCCACACCCGTTTATTTGTTGAAATCACTTTTTGTGGCATATACACCACACACAATTGACATTGTCGGTTCACAAGAGACTGCACCCACCACAATGCTCATTGAGGCGTTTTGGGGAGAAATATGTATGCTATGATGATGCTTTTTTATGTATAGCTTAACAATGAACAACTGAAACATTGAACGCAAAAGCATGTTTATGTACGTGTGTGTGTGTGTGTGTGTGTGTATAGGGAGTGCTTTTGCAAAGTTAGGAGCAGGCATGACGGCATTGTACCTCTGTGCAAAGTGCACTCATTTCAACCAAAAGGCATTTTCGGATGTCTACTTCCTTGTTTCTTATGTGGGCCCTCTAGGATTCCATAAAAACGAAACCTTTTTTGATGATGATATCAACAATTTCGTTATTTGGTTGCGTTTCATGTTAAACTTAATTTGCACATGTTACTGTATACAATAAGCATTATGTATATGTCCGAAGAGTACTGGACGCTGCTTTATGTCAGAGATGGATAGCAGATTACAATGTGATTAGAAACACGACTAATCATCCTTTACAAAATGAATCATTAGGGCTACTAATAAGCAGTTCAATCACGCACTAGGCAATGGCGGGTAAAAGCAAGGAGTTTTTAAATAAAACCCCGTTTACAGTGCGAGACTCGGCCTTCATTTAAGTGTAAACGCGTAAAAGGCCTAATGCGGGGCCAAAATTTGCCGCGCATTTGGCCCTGCTCTGGAGGTGGTCTCGGCCGTGGCCGAGCCGCTGCCGAGCCTGGCATTTTCTCAGTGCAAACGCAAACTGGGCCTAATGCGCGGCCAATTTTAGTCTGGCCTGCAAACCCTCTGCTGGTACTATTTCGTTATTCAGGATATTAACCCCCTCAACGTCGAAAACTAGTATAGTTTAAGGGGGTTTTGTCCTGCAAAGGATTTTTCCTTCGGCAAAGGCCTTTGCCAGAACGGCGACTTCGTCGCCACGGAATCCAGTCGGCAAAGGGTCTGAAAACCAGACTATACCAAATTGCGTTTGTTTACAAGCAGAGCACCACTACCACAACATATTGAAAGGTTTGAATTAAAAGCGCGGCCGAGCCCGGCAGTGTAAACGGACAAAATTGCGAGGCTCAGCCCCGCAATTGAGGCTGTGCTTGGCCGCGGCTCGGCCCAGCCCCGCACTGTAAACGGGGTCTAAGAGATGGAGTAACAACAGTTTTATTTCCTTTGATACCATGTTTGACGACGCCACTAAGAAATGTTTGAAGTATGTGCTAATCTGGAGCTACCCAGAGATAGGAAGACAATTGATTCATGTGTGGTTGCGTAATGACTAGTCACCTCAAAGGAAGATTATGTCTTTATGATGCCATTATATTTCGCTGTCCCTTCTTATGTCACATGAGCGGTACATAAAGGTACAGACACATCGATGAGCGAGGAGCTAATATTCGCGAAAAATGATTACGCCCGCGATGTAAACGAGCGTTTGACTCGTGAGCCTTGTTTGCCTAGTGTTGGACTCGCGGAAATTGTTGACTGGTGTCGGGTTTATGGGCTGTATGACTCGTGGGTTTCCGACTCGTGGCGACCACTTTAATGCATCTTTCTTACTTATTCAAAGTGTATACTCACATGCATGATGCAGTCCTATCAGCTGTCCTGGGTACCAAGGATGGCAGAGCAAGACAACTTCAATGTCATGACTTTGAGCAGATGCACACATCAAATTGAAAAGTAAGATTGAACTCATAACTAACGTGCACTCCGCTATTCTTTGCAGACTCCCTGTCACAAATTTCGATAGAGCTGAGATAGTCCTAGATAAAGTAAAATAAAAAACCTCTTCATGACTTTTTTTTTGTATAATATCAAAGTGATGACCCGATTAAAACTAAATTCACACACCCCACCCTGTACATATTCAATTCTTTTGGTTCCCTCCATATCGGTTGCACTGTAGTCCGAATTTGTTGCATAAAACCTGAGACGAGGAATAGGCCTATAAAATGATTCAACCGTCTTTTTCACTTTGTATACATAAGCACTTATATCTAAAGAATCATACATGTATCTCAATTTTTGTTTTACATCCACTAACTAAGAATACACTATCTTTGAGATTTTTTTGGCAGAATTTCATTGACACCTTTTATTTATGTCACTTTCATCAAACATAACTGCAAAGTGATATGGGTGCAAGTTCATGTGAAACTTAACCTCTGCATCAGCACCATGAATGGAAACAGACAAGGAAGCAACCAATGTTTTCAGTAGCAGAAAGATTTCACATTATGTTCTTTCTGTCCATAACACGTTGTCGAAAACTAGTAACTGATCAGTGGGAATCAGTGGGAATGCTGGGGAATGATTGTTCCAATCTTTGTGGATTTGATATAAGAGTACATTATGTAATAATATCTATTGTTGTGTGAAAATTATTTGCTTCAGAATGGTCTCATATTCAAGTAATGTGCAGTTTGATGTTTCCAGGTTAGCATGACTATACAGTGACGGGGCGATTGTTAGCAACTAGCTGCACATTACTTGAATATGAGACAATTCCGAAGCAAATAATTGTTGCACAATATAATGTACTCTTTAATGAATCCCACAAGGATAGGAAGAATGATCCCCCAGCATTCCCACTGATTCCCACTGATCAGTTATTAACCATCCCCTTTAAATTGCACCACCTGTATACAGTATGCATTATGTATATGTCCGAAGGGTATTGGAAGCTACTTTATGTCATAGGCGGATTGCAGATTTCCAGTTAGATTAGAAACAAGACTACTCTTTCTTTATAAAATGAATCATTAGGGCTATACTAATAAGCAGTTCAATCACACACTAATGGTGGGTGAAAGCAAGGAGTCTAAAGAGATTGAGTAACAACAGTTTTATTCCCTTTGATCCCATGTTTGATGCCACACCTAAGAAATATTTGAAGTATGTACTAAACTGGAGCTACCCACAGATAGGACGACAATATTGATCCATGTGTCATTGCGTCATGACTAGTTGCTCTCAAAGGAAGATATGTCTTTATGATGGCAATTTCATTTAGCCGTCCCTTCGTATGAAACACGAGCGGTAGGCCTACGTAAAGGTACAGGGATGAGCGAATAAAAATTTTACACAAATTAATGAAATAAGAATTGAAATTACTCGACATCACATGTTTTTATACTAATCTAACATATAAATGAATAAAACTACAATAACTATAACAGTTTCATTTATCGGAAGTGATCAAAAAGATGATAAAATCGAATTTGCCAGTAGTGGTGCAGTTCAAATATTTTCACAACGTACCACTCAGATCTACACTTTTTGACATAATCCTTGGCAGGAGTTACTTTCTTTTTCATAAAATTATGCCTTATAATTTCCTGAAATTTAGTTTCCTTTAATAAAAAAGAAAAATAACAAAATCAAGCCGACATTGTGTTAGCGTTCCAAATTAATCATCACATTGCTTGGAAAGACGACGGCATCGAACCCCGATCATCAAAGGCACAAATGCATCTGTGGAATTCTTTTGTACGTCTAAAGAAAACTGACGGCTGTTTGAATGTTTACAGCCAGTTGGAACTCCATTTCTCAAGCCTCTATACAAGCAAGGAGGTTTAAGAGTTGGAGTTCCAACTGACTGTAATTATTCAAACACTTGTCAGATTTCTATTGATGTACAAAAGAATTTCACGGTGCATTTGTGCCTTTGATGATCGATGTTCGAAGCCGCCGTCTTGCTGAGAAATCTGAAGATTCATTTTGAACGTTAACATAATATTGGCCATACTTTGCTTATTTATTTATTAAATGAAATGAAGCTTCACTTGATGATAAAGCATGTAAAATAAAAATCAATCCCGTGCAGAAATTTGTGCAAAAGTGTAAATCAGAGCTGTATCATGTGAAACTGTTTAAAACTGTACCATCCTGGAAAGCCGGTGTTATCACTTTTCCGCTTAATTCCGACAAATAAAACTGACCTGGAATAATATTCATATATAATTCTTTATTGATAGATATATCAGATTAGTGCCCGGGTATGCCCAGTCGAGTCATTTTCATCTTTATTTCAGCATTTTTTTTTTGCGCAATTTATATTCGCACGTCCTCGTGTCTGTACCACCTACCTTGTATAAAAAGGGATAGCGAAAAGTAATTACCATCACAAAGACATATCTTCCATAGAAAGAGGCTGGTGATTATGTAATGAGACACGAGTCAATTGTCTTCCTATCTGCGTGGCAGATCCTGTTTGGCACATGCTTCAAATATTTTTGAGCGGCGGCATCGAACATCTAGCAAAGGAAATAAGACAGTTGTGACTCCATTCTCTTGAACCTCCTTGATACAAGTAAAGACTCTACAGCACGCCACGACTATGATAGGCCGCACCTGGTTATTTGTTGAAATCGCTTTTATACCTGGCATATTCTATGGAGTTCACCACTTACAATTCCTAAATTATGCGAATAAATGAAGTATAATCGGAATTCTATCAGTAATAATGAAGTACAAGATGAGGAGGGTTGCATATTCCTCGTGCTTTAGGCAGGAGCTTCACACAGGTGGAAGATTCAAAGTCTACTGTCATGATAATGAGTTTGAGTCTTCGAGTGTATATAAAGGAGGTGGATATTCCACGCCTCTCATCTTTCGAAGTGTGAACAAAGGACCTTTCCAACATCACGACTACGTGAAAACAAAGACACCACAGTCTTTCAATTCAACAGGCACATGCACTGTGTATTATGTTTGCCCTATTAAAGGGCCTTGCGTTATATGCCATTATCACTCATCAATCACAATCTCATCAGAATGATAAAACAGTTTCCGTGCGGAACAAGGGGAGGGAATAAGACCTGTTGTTATCAATGCTGTGTATGCAGCGTGTGGGCGGGGCCCTCCTCATCTTGTACTTCATTATTGCTGATAGAATTCCAATTATACTTCATTTATTCGCATATTTTAGGAATTCTATCACGTAATACTTCGTACAAGCTTCAGAGGGTTGCATAACAATTCAAAGAGCATCACGGGAACTGTTTTGTATGTCATACAGTACAGATGGCAACTATGAAAGAAAACACAGCTGGCAAAGTAGCATTCATATGTATTTCTGAGCAGTTTTAATACTCGCACTTCGTTCAGTGAGAACCACGACCAAAAATAATAACATCAGTTGACAAGTTGGATAGCAAAGCGGCAATACAAGGGTGTTACAATATTCTTGGTAAAAATAACCTTAAGTCGCTGTATAGAGGTTATACATGAAGGCACTGTTGTAAACAATGTTAACAGAAATCACAGAATTCGACCGCAACTCTTTAATTTCACCACTTTTTTCGAGAGGCAGACTGTCATTTCAACCGAATTTAGCTGAAGACCCAAATAAATCAAAACCGTCTTAGGTGTAGTACTTGATTTCTCGAAGTTGACTAGGAATTTTGTCAACAATTCGACGGTACATGTATTTTGTGCGCTCTCTTCTTGGGAACGTGCAAAAATGAGAATGTCATCCAAATAAATAACTGCACGAATTCCCTTACATCGAAGGGACGAAATGACAGGTTTCATGACATTAGTAAAAACTCGTGGGGCCGAGCATAGGCCGAAAGGTAAACAATTAAAACAGTAGATTTTTCCATTCCACGAAAAACATAGAAACTTTCGATGCTCATCAGCCATTGGAATTGTGAAATAAGCGTCTTTCAAATCAATTGTTAAATAATCAAATGGCGATAACAGTTCCTTAACATCTCTGAACGTTTCCATTTTAAAATGTTCATGTTTTACAAAGTGTCACAGGGGACTTTCCTCTGAATATGGGGAACGAAAGTCCTCCCTGCGACTGGGATCTTTTCTATAGTCAAAGGTTGACTTTCTCTAAATGCAGCAGATTGTTAGCAGACCATTCACTCATTCAACTCTTTCGACTTGTGCAACTACAGTGCCTCGAAAGAAGTAGCCAATCACACAGTGTTCTTACAATGTAACAAGCAATAAGATTTATTATACTGGTCTCAAATTGTGGTCGTTTACAATAATAACATAGTACAAACTTGAATACAGATATCCAATTCCACTTGATCTTGAGCTTGGTTGCTCTGCTCGGTGGTTTATTCTAGAAGCTCCCGTGCTTGGTTGCTCTAGGTTGTCGACGATGCCCTGCCTGAAGTAGCGGGTCGTCTCCCCTTTCTGGTCCTCTCTGGAACCGCAAACTGTGGCTCTCTCTGGAACCCTAAACGGTGGCTCTCTCCCTGGAACCCTAAACTTGGTCCTCGCTGGAACCCCAAACGGTGGCTCTCTCCCTGGAACCCTAAACACCAACAGTTGTTGGTGTTTACACGCGAATCCTCCTAGATTCTCTGCTGGACGGTCAGGCTGTCCAAGCCGAAATGCAACAATCCCTGAATCACACTGATTCCAAATAACACTCTGCTACTCTAACTTCGCAATCTCGAAGTACCGTAGCCTGGTCCTGAGTGTTCCGCAAATAATGTGGCATCTGAATTTTGTGCCCAAACACTGCATATTTATACATTTGTTGGACCATATAGGTCTCCATGTAAAATTAATTAAATGAAGTGACTTCCTAGAAAGTTTTCATAGAAGTCCTGCCCCCTTTTCTTATTGGTTGGCGTTTTCTGTCCGTCAAAACTTTCCTGAGTATCTCATTTTGCATTGGTCAAGCCCCTGCTTGACGTCATCACTTCCTGTCCACGGAAACTAAAATTCTTTGAAGTGGTCCTGTTTTGACCTAGCTAGAAACTTGTGTCTGACGTCGTGAATGACGTCCACATACCAGATAGTATGAGGCATACTACCAGGGATACCCTTTCCTCGTATTTTGACGTCATGTAGGGTTTACTCATCCCCAAAACATTTAAGTCCAAATCACTCTCTTTTACTTTGATTGTGCATCGCAACATCTCCTTATATGGTTATTTTGATGCAAGCTTTTGTCTTTAAAACTGCACTTCTTTTGTAACCATTGCGATAACATCAATTTCTTACATGAGCTACCTAATAACCAGTAGTACAATGAGACAGATTATTACGTGACAAATACAAAATATGTCATAGCATGACACAAAGGCGTTCAGGTTCTTCAGATTAATAATTGGTCGGAGATCTCCTGATTTTTTGGGAACTGTGAATATAGTGGATAAGAAGGCAACATCTCCCTTAGCAATTTCGCTAATTGCACCTTTCTGGCAAAGCAAATTGACTTCTTTTTCGATGGCAGCTTTCTCCTCGTGGGAGAAAGGAAAAGAAAGGGAGTTTCCTGATTGTTTGGGAGTAGAATCAAAACTGATTTTGTAGCCAGTGATGGCATCAATTACCCACTGATTGGATGTTAAAGCTGACCAAGCGTATCTGAAGAACCTGAGTCTTCCTGCCTGGAATTGTTGATGTTTTGAACTTACTAGTTTTTTGAAGAGTCGTCACGGGCATTTCGCTGCTGGCCAGCAGTCTCCCAAAATCTCGGAGGGGGAGGACGAGAGATTGTGGCAGGCCGGAACGATCTCTGTGGAGGTCCGTGACGGTTGCCTGACCGCGTATCGCGGTAGCTGTCATACGGGCGAAACGCCGGACGTCTGCCACTCGTGAGGTTGCCGAAACGGCGGCGGTATCTTCCTACTGACGGGGCGATCTTCTGCCCCACCAAATAGGTATCTCCCACTGATTTCAAGGTCGCCGAAAGGTCACCACCGAAAAGTGTCTGACCCACTGGCACGGTTCGGCTGCAAATTCCCCGATACTTTGGGTTGAAAGATGGCTTTAAATCTTCTTGGCGCTTCATCGAGATTTCATACGTGGCGTGTCCCTCCAGCGTTATCCCATCCAGCGCCAATCGTTTGACGCGGCTCACATCAACTGCACTCTTGTCGTCGGCGGCATCATTAAGTTCTGCCAGGATATGGGCGTAAGGGATCATTCCTCGCACTACGGCTTTTTGAAGTTTTTGGGCTCGAGAGTCGGCCGCTCTAGCTCTGGTAGGAATGGACGCCCATAGCTGTTCATCGACACGGGGGGCACACAGCACCGGGGCGTTTGCAGGCGTCAGATATTGCTTATCCAGTTTTTCAAGACACTCAGTCTTTGGCGGCATGGTCACGGATTTTGTTAGCCGGGTAGAAAGTGCGTCGAAAACGGGCTTTACAAGCACCTCGGGGCCATGACCATATAATTCGTCGTCAGAGTCAAAGCCAGTGTTTTTGTTCACTTGTGCAGCGGAGAAAATCTCAAGGTCCGCTTCTGGGTCATAGCTGACCTGACGGCTGGGGGACGGCACGCCTGATACAACAGACTCCTCCGCAAAGATGCTTATTTCACGTCTGTTGAGAATGAGAAGGGCGTTAAGTGGTCTTGAACACTATGGGTTTTGTGGCAAGTTAACGCCCTTATCATTCTAAACCGACGATTAGTCATCTTCATCATCCCGGCTACGCCGAGGATGCCCGCCGGCAGTAACCATTTGGCTGTTTGGGGCATATGCTTCGCATGCTGCCCCGCGGGATGTTGAGCGTCAGATGGTTGGTTCTCCATTAAAGCTGCTAATTGCGTTTTTAACAGTTCGAAATCCGCCATCGACGGCACAGCAGCTGTGGAAGGGACTGGGCCCCTCGACTGTCCCCCAGCTTCCGACATATCCACAGTTGAGAAACTGCGTATGATAAGACGAAGACGGAACCTTCTGCCGTTCACACAAGAAAAAGATGAGAGGCGTGGAATATCCACCTCTTTTATATACACTCGAAGACTCAAACTCATTATCATGACAATCGACTTTGAATCTTCCACCTGTGTGAAGCTCCTGCCTAAAGCACGAGGAATATGCAACCCTCTGAAGCTTGTACGAAGTATTACGTGATAGAATTGACATTGTTGGTTCACAAGAGACTGCACTCATCACAATGCTCATTGAGGTGTTTTGGGGAGAAATATCTATGCCGTGATTTTTTTTTTCGTATAGCATCCCGATCAATATGGAAGGCAAAGGCATGTCCATGATGGTGTGTGTATCCTAATGAGTGCTTTTGCAAAGTTTGGAGCAGGCATACACCTCTGTGCAAAGTGCGCATATCCAAAAGGCATTTTCGGATGTACTTGTTGTTGTTTTTTATGTGGACCTACTTGGATTCAATAAACAATGATAAAAACGATACCTTTTTAATGATGAAAACAGCAATTGCACGATCATGTTTCATTTTATTTTGAAGTTGCACATACTGTATACAATAAGAATCATGTTTATGCCCGAACTAAGGGTATTGGAAGCCACTTTATGTCAAAAATGCATTGCAGATTAGAAACACAATTATCTCCATTACAAAATTGATAATTTGGGCAACTAAGCAGTGCAATCACACACTATACATACTGCGTTGTGATCAGTGGCGTATCTGGGGGGGGGGGGGCACGGGGGCACGGGGGCACGTGCCCCGGGCGACACTCTTTGGGGGCGCCGGGGGCACGAAAAAGAAAAAAGAAGAAGAAGAAGAAAAAAAAAATCGCCCGGACCGGGAAAGAGGGGGGGGGGGGGGGGGGAGGAAAACCAAATCAAACAAGACAAAAACAAAAATAAAATGACAATGTTTATTGTGTTCACACAAGAATTCCATGTTTTGTAGGCTGAAATTTCGGCTCGATCGCTGCGCTCGCTGGCCAAAATTTATATGTATATAAATTGAAGATAAGAAGAAAACGTCATGATGACGCGGACAAAATGACAATGTATATTGCGTTCACACATGCCAGCGTTAAAAGGCAAAATGTTACACGGAGCAACGGCTGCAATTTTATTTCTTTCGTTCTGAAGCGATCGCCCATTGGATCAAACAAGGGCGCTAAAGGTGTCGAACATACGGGTGGTGAGGCGCAAAAAACCAATTAATCAAACAAGATAAGAACAAGATAAGAACTATAAATACCCATGCATATATTGTGCAAAATCTGTTAAGAGGAATCAAAAATCTATACTATGTACTAACTGTGATAAATGGGCGCATGTTAAATGCGGTGAAGTTTCTGATGATATCTTTTATTCAAACGTTAACTGGATTTGCTGGAAATGTATAATATCTGAACTACCATTTCACTCCGAAGAATCAGTAAATATTGATGAGTTTGATGACAATGTGTGCATAAGTTCACAAACTGAAATAGCCGAGGATAGATCAGCAACTGTTCACTTCCCTAAACGAAAGGGGTTAAAAATAGCCCATCTTAATGTGCGTAGTATTCGTAACAAGTTTGACGAATTACGCATTTTCCTGAAAAACAATCCATATGATATATTCACGATGTCGGAGAATAAGTTTGCTCGGCTGGCCTTAAAAATCTTCCTCTTCTTCTCCTCTTTTGACAACGCTTCGGTGGCAATCAATCGAACAAAGACTTAAAAACCAACAATGTATAATGGTTTACAAGATTTTAAATGACAGAGTGCCGGCTTATCTAAAACCACTAATTGCCATTAGACCAGTGTATTACCTCACAAGATACGCAGTCAACAGCCCCCTCTTTGTGCCTACACCACGGACAGAATACATGCGAACATCTTTTTCTTACCAGGGAAGTGCAATATTCAACACCTTACCAGTATTCTTACAAACTTGCCCCTCTTTTGAAAGATTTAGAAAGTTATGCCGTCAATTGAGTTACACGTTTTAAATGAATATTGATTATGGTATAATGGTTATTTATTGAATGTTTTAACAATTTTGTATATATTTTTTTTTTAACTGTTTGTATTGGTTTTTTTTTATGATTTTTCTTCTTTGGTTCCATTAACCCCTATTATGGTATTTTAAACTCAGTTTTATATTTTTGGTGTGTCATTACAGTAATTTCTATTACACAGGTTTTTTTTTTTTTTTTTTTTTTTTTGAAATAATACATTTTGTTTATGCCGAATTCAGAATACATTTTAAGTCAGTCTCCATGGTCTAAAGTATCTCTTAAAGCTTGTATTGTTTTGTGTATATGTGTTACTCTTGTATATGTTTTTTTTTTTATGAAGTCTATTGTAATCCAATGTTTTTATCATGTATATGTACACAGGGCTCCCCTGGAAAGCAGTTGTGAAACTGAGGGGACTACCCTGTTTAAATATGACGGAATAAATAAATAAATAAATAAACAAAACGTAATGATGACGCGGAAATATACAAATTTCGGATCACTCGCGCATACTAATCTGGAGTATTTTTTTCAAGTCCTCAGTTTGTTGGTATAAATCGTTATCTATAAGGCCGTCATTATATCTTGATATAGAATTGTAAAATTTGATAAGCAAAAATTGGCAAGAACTATATGTTTTGTGAGCTAAAATACAAAGATTTTCGGCTTGCTCGCCAAAATTTATCCCCCCAAAAAGAAAGAATAGAACAAAACCTGATGATGACGCGGAAATATACAAATTTTTTCGGCTCGCTCGCTGCGCTTGCTCGCCAAAATTTATCTAAATTTATTACATTTAAATCACCCTCAAAAAAATTTTGAAGTAGAATCTTAATATGGTGGATGACTGTCAGGAAGCTAACAGGAAGGATCTCTATTTTATGGACTAATTTCGTCTTGATTGGAAGACTGTCAGTACCAATGATTTGATGACACGACATCTGTTGGTGCCTGGAGAACCCACTGTGGTGTTTTTATAGAATATATTTTATCCCGCAACTGCTAATTTCTTGCCAAGACCTGCTCGCTGATATCGCCAGTTTCACTCAGCAATCTTGTGTAGTCCCACATACTGAAGTTCAAGCAGCAATAGTCTCAGTTGCCAAGGTACACTACATTATACTACCGACTACTGCATACAATACTCAAGTCATTCCACCAAATTCCCGAGCGAACAATCCAGCTGTGCAGGACATTATTGTTCTCTGAATAGCTCAACCCTGAACAGCATGTCAACTACCAGATCAACAAAGAACCTTATTAAAGATGCGCTGAAGGATGAAGACGTGTTGACAGCTATCAAGGAGGCAGTTGCACAGGTGATAGAAACCAAATTCCAGCACCTCTTTGAAAGAGTGGAGAAACAAGATGGGCTGATCCTTGATCTTGAGCAAAAGGTCAAAGCTGTTCAGCAGGAAACTGCCAAGCTGAAATCTGATGCAGAGAAAGACCAACAGCTGATCAGGAATCTCCAATCCCAGCTCAAACAACAGGAGCAGTATTCCCGTAGAAACTGTGTGAGATTCTTTGGAGTCCCCGAAACCAGCGACGAGAGCACAGACACCGTTGTATGCCGCATTGCCAAGCAACAACTCGACGTCGACCTGAAACCTGAAGATATTGACCGCAGTCACCGTATCTATCGCGATCGAGACGCCCAACCAAGACGCCGTGGAACAGCTAGACCAAGGGCAATCATCGTGAAGCTGACATCATACAAGCATCGTCAACAGCTGCTGAGGAATCGCAGAAAACTCAAGGGTACCGGTGTGAGCATCTGTGAGGACCTCACAGACATCAACAGGAAGCTCCTTCAAGATGCCTTTCTTGCCAGCCAAAAAAAGAGACAACCACATTCTCGCTGCGTGGTCAGTGGATGGAAGAATCCTGGTCTCTGTCAAAACATCTGGAGGAAAGACGATGCGAAGGCAAATCCACAACAAGAGCGATATGATTATATACTGTCACCACACAGGATTTTATAGTATTACAGCTGCAATATGATATGTACTAATTCTCCAGGCATCACCTTTTGTATTACCCTTTGTTTAAACCCTGTGCTTTTTTATATTTTTTAGCTTCTTTTGTTTTAACATATTAGATTTGTTATTGTTTTAATGTCTTTTAAGTCTGTACATGAATGTGTTATTTGTCATCGGCAAATTGATTTTAATCTGGATAATAGCAATGTGCAATGCCTAAACTGTTATGGTAACTTCAACCAGCATATTCAAAGTGGATATTTTGAACATGATTGTAGTTATTATCTTCCAATGGACTTTGATAATCTTGTGGATGATTTAGATATGACTAATTATCTATCGATATGTCATTTTAATTGTAGAAGTATAAAAAAAGAATTTTAATTATATGGACACTTTTTTACAAACTTTCAGATATAGGTTTTCACTTATTGCTGTATCAGAAACTTGGCTTAAGCCACAAGAATACTCATCTTGCCTACTACCAAATTATATATTTATAGGTAATAGACGTAATGATAAACGTGGTGGAGGAGTGTGTTTTTACATAATGTAGTGAATTAAAATTTAAACGAAGACAAGATTTGGAATTATTTGATGAAAACATTGAAACAGTTTGTATTGAGATATGCTGTCATAATGAAAATATTATTGTGCTGGTTGTATATAGGCCACCTGCTGCATCTGTTTCCCAGTTTCTGAATGCCCAAGAATTGAATTTTCATAAGATTATGAGGGAAAAGAACAACTGCTGTGTGGCTGGTGATTTCAACATTAATTTACTTTCATCTATGTCGTTTTCTGATTCCTTTATTAATATGTTTTCGTCATATTCACTTTCTCCGATAATCTCAAAACCCACCAGAATAACAACACAGTCATCAACACTCCTCGATAATATTTTTATCAATAAGTTAGAGAATATTGTTGTCTCATGGATATTCACATGTGATATAAGTGACCATTTACCGATATTTGCTGTTATAAGATGCAATCGTAAGAGTAATATAGATCACAACAGATTTCAACGTGTCTTTGATGACTCCTCCATACAGTATTTTTGTAATATGCTTCGAACTTGTAACTGGGAACACGTTGTAAACAGAAATGGTGTGGATGAACAATTTGAAGCCTTTCTTGCCAAGTATCTCTTGTTTTATCATGAGTGTTTCCCATTGCAGAAGTGTGTACACAGATTGAAAAAGAAGGATAAACCATGGTTTAATAGTACACTACGAAAAATGTGTAAAAAGAAGTATTTATTGTATCGTACGTATCTTAAGAATCGTAGTGTTAATAATGAGCAGAAATTCAAACAATATCGGAATATGGTAAATAAGGAAATACGTAAGAGAAAACGTGAATATTATCATTGGAAATTTAACACCGTACGTGGGAACTTAAAGAAAACATGGTCTATCATAAATGATGTCATGAATAAACAAAGACAGAGTAATTGTATAGATCCATTATAAATCAATGGTCATCTTATTGATGATAAAGAGTCTGTCGCACAACATTTTAATGAATATATTTGCACCATATGTACCAATATTATTTCTGATGTATATGATACATCTGAATCTATTCATACTTACCAGCAAAAACCTGCACAAAGCCAATCCATGTTTTTTAAACCTACATTGTATCACAACAGTTACTGCCGAAATATTAACCATTGTAAGTTATCTGAATATAAACAAAAGTCCTGGTAACATGATATCCATGTCAATGTATTTACGAAATTTTATTTGTTTTGTAATGGAACCTTTATGTGCAATTATTCATCTTTGGAAAATGGTATATTCCCTCGGAAGCCTAAAGTTGCGAAGGAAATTCCAGTTTTTAAAAGGGGGGATAAACACCAATTACAAAACTATAGACCTATATCGCTGTTGTCAATTTTCACCAAATTGTTTGAAAAATTAGTCCATGCTATACTGATATCTTTCATTGCTAACAATAACATTTTATATCATCAGCAGTTTGGATTTCGACATAGTTATTCCACTTATATGGCATTACTCAAATCAGTGGAAAAAATATCAAATGCATTTGAAAATCATGAGTTTGTGGTTGTAACGTTTTTAGATTTAACAAAGGCATTTGATTGTATAGATCATAGTATACTAAATTGGAATATTATGGAATAAGAGGGAGTGCTCTGAATTGGTTTAAGAGTTATTTATCAGATCGTTCACAATATACAATTGTAAATGATATAAAATCAGATTTGTGTTATGTAAAAACAGGCGTTCCACAAGGGTCTGTACTGGGTCCCCTCCTTTTTTTTTTTTTTGTCATTTGTCAATGATCTGCAATGTGTAAGTCCTACTTTGTTTTCTATATTATTTGCAGATCACACAAACTTATTTTTCTCTGGTCGGGATGTTCATGAAGTCAATCATATGGTTAACACAGAAATGAAGAAAGTATATTCTTGGTTTGTTGCAAATCGCCTGGTGATAAACATGTTATATGATTTTTAAAACAAAGAATAAGGTAATAGATGAAAATGTTTTACAAATATATATAGGTAATGTTAAAATTAAACAAGTGAATAATACATTTCTTGGTGTGATAATTGACGATGGTTTAACATGGAAAGACCATATAAATGATGTTTGTAAGTTAAGCAGAATTGTGGGTGTTATGAGTTATTTGAAATATGCACTTCCTTCAAAGATTCTTTTAACCATATATCACACAATGATTTTCCCCCCATTTAACTTATTGTGCAATAGTATGGGGTCACACTTCATTGTACTTATTACACCGTGTGTTATTATTACAAAAGCGTGCAATAAGAATAGTCTGTGACGTAAGCCCTTTTGAGCACACTGCAACATTATTCAAGAAAATGAAAGTTTAAAAAATAGTGCAATTACAAGTGGCCATATTCATGTTTTCATATTTTAAAGGCGTTTTACCTGTAACCTTCCATAATTATTCGTTTAAAATAGTGCAGTCAATAGTTATAACACAAGATGTGCTAATAACATACGATTATGTTTACCTTTTTTTCCAATATAAGTTTTCAGAGACTACAATTAGATATATTGGAGATAAGTCGGGGAATGAGTTACCTGCTATTATCAAAGCAGGTCCTACATTATCATCTTTTAAACGTAGATATCAAAATGTTTTTAATCCAAAGTGCAGCTGAATAATTATTGGGATATTTGCCTTTTTGTTTTGTTTTGTCTTTTTTTGTGTATTTTGTCCTTTTTGCAATTTTGTGTATTTTCTAATGGTATAGATTCATTATAAAAATGTATATCTTTGATTGCAATTTGTAGCCTCATTTGTAAGGGAATCGGCCTTGATAAGTCCTATGTGGTCTTTTCTGATTCCCACACATGCTAATTAGCTGCTTGCATCATTCCTTTTGTTTCTTATGTAAACCTAATGTGCAATATATGTTATGTCCATGACCATGTACTTATGTTGTTTTTTTTTACTTTTTAGCATGTGGAATAATATTGAATTGAATTGAATTGAATTGAATTGAAAAGACCCCTTTTTTAAGTGCTTGAAACAGCATATCATGTGGACTTTTTAAAGTCCCTACCGGGATGGGGTTGGGGTTGAACACTTTTTTTCAAAAATTAGGGGCGCAATTTTCACGCTTGCCCCGGGCGCCGTTTTCCCTAGATACGCCACTGGTTATGATGATGACTGTCGGATTTTGAAACGTTCACAGAGATTGTAGACTCACTTTTGTGTCGGTTATCTGAGGATATAAAACAGATAAAAATACTGAATGTCTTGACTGAAACTGCTCCAGCGCTACCAATGAAGTCAGAGTTCCTGTTGCTCAGGCCGAAATTATCATGTTAGAGGAAGACTGAATTGTCTCAGTTCCGCCGCATACAAAGATCTGAATTGTAAATACATGATTTTATAAGCTTACTTTACAGCCTTTCTATACATCCATGTATATAAACAGCTTATTTGTATTTCAGATCGATTTATCTTACAAACTAATCTTGTCGCAATTGCTAAATCAAGTTGATCTTTAGCCTTTTTTTACCTTTATTTGCTTTAATGATGATAACAAAGATAACTTGACTGACTTAAACGAACATTTTGCTTCATCGTTATTTTGTAAACTTACGTGAGGTGTTTTATTGGATAGATGTGATGTGCGATTTTAGCATTGTTTAGTCATTATGATGAGTATTCGCTGCGTTGTAATGTTTGTGCTGTTATCCACTATTCACAGCTCCGGTATACATTTAGGAATATTTCGTTGTTGTTGTTGTTGTTGTAATGTTGTTGTTTTTTTTTACTTTCCAAATTACATTGACAAAATACTTACATTATGCAGCTCCGGAAGTTTGGACTTAATTAGTAAATACTTTGAACGGTCACTAATAAATGTTGGCACGAATCCATAGGTGTAAAGAATATTACAAAGGGATCGACCTGGTAGGAGTTGAAACGTGCTGAGAGTATAATCTCTTTCATCAGTGCATCTAAACGGACATAAATCCCATATAAGTCATTTCGTCTTAACTCATTCGTCCTACACAAACAGTGCTAGATTTATCCGATTCTGAAGCCTGTAATCATGCAATTTCTCGTATAATCATGAAAATCGTATGAAGATGACATTTTGGAAGCCAGTTCGTTAATGCGATCTGGATACTCTTTCCATTAGAATCCTGCTTGGGAACAAGGCTTGAAAGCATGCAGGACGAAAGTTACGCGATGCCCCTTGTGAAATTCAGAAATTCTGTATTCCTAATTGAGATCTTTGATTATTTCTACCATTACCATACACACTGCAATTATGTTGCATGCGACTGATATAATGCCTGACTTGTACCAAGAATAGAAATATAGAAGAACAGATAAAGGTTGTTGCAGTGGTGGATCAAGGGGGCGCACCCAGGCGCCTTTAATTCTTCTTTAAAAAACAAAAGAAACAAAAACGTTTAATATTCGATTATAACGTGGCACTAGAAAATTGCGCTGAAGCCTTTTTTATTTGTTTGTTTGTTTGCTTCTCAGTCGATGAAACCCGGAAGTGGCACGAGAAACGGCACCGGAGCCTTTTCTTGTTGTTGTTGTTGTTGTTGCTATTATTATTGTTGGTTTTTGCTTGCTGATGAAACCCGCAATTGGCACCAGAAACATTTTGCCCCCCCCCCCTTTTTTTTTAACGGAATTCCTGTATCCGCCCCTGTGTTGATTAAACCCATAAGTAGCGAATATGAAAGCACTAAATAAAATGCTATCAAGTTAAAGACAACGTTCTCACAACACAAACAGAGCTGTGCTCACGCACGGACCTTCAGTGCTGCATGCGTGACAATCCTTAAGGACCCTACCTGATAGCATACGTTGGCATCCGGTCGATTTGCATATCAGTCAGTTTCACGAATTGATAGTTATGCATGTTTACTCCTTGTCTGTATGGCCTGGCGTATGTACAATTCCACTGGAAAAAACGCCTAGAAATATGTGGAAAATTTGACCCAAGCATTTAAGAAAAAAATCAAAACGTAAAACCTATAGCCCCCACTGGTCCCAGCAAAGATCAATTCAATTTAACTTTCAATTCAACTTTATCAAGATCGATAAACCTTGATTCACTAATGTGTTTACTCAAATTAAGCTACCGCGACAAAGACAGGAAAACGTCCGGGTAGGCTCTATAATGATGCTCAGGAGAGTGCGTTAGTAGAGATGTAGCGCACTCGAGGGTTGTGAAACATGCACGAGGCGAAGCTGAGAGTATGTTGCACTACATTGTAAATACATTGTAAACATGCATTGTAAATACCCGAGTGTGAACGCCACGAAATAATCCTGTGCATCATTTGTTTTATAAAATGGGTCGAAAACTAGCAGCATTTTTCACGTACCTTTGTGGGTCAATACCAGTCAGCTACATGTAGCACTCGCTCAAGAGTCAAGATGTCCGAAGATGCTCGTCCCAAACATTTACGCACGTCGCACTCGGAAATCCCGCACACGCGTACTGTACGTATAAGAGTATACGTACGCCACACATTCATGTTATGCACACAAGAAAGGCCGGTGTCACAGGCGATCCGTTCCGGCCAGTCGATTAGTTCCGCCGGAACTTATCGACGGACTTTGGCCAGTATATCAGATCCCCCAGATCCAATCGGCGGGATTTTTGCCTCACCGCCGATAAGATCCCCCACCGCCGATTCGATCCGGGTCTCTTCCGTATACAATGTATACAAAGTGGTAATGGGGAAACACCCCTTCAGTAAAATGTACTCTTCCAGTCTCCCTCTACAGCCAATGAATTTCTCGAAATCTCTCTGACCAGCCAACCGAACAAAGTTGCCAATTTGAAACCCGGACTACAAAGCGATTCCTTTTTTTCCCCCTCCCTTATCTCTTTCGTCGTCATGGTGGCCATGGTACAGTCACAGAACTCTGCTCTGCAGAGTTCTGCACGATGTGACGTTGGTCATGCCAACTTCTCTCTGATTTGAATAATTTTGAACAGAATAACCAAATGAGTTACTGTAATTGGGATGTTCGGCATGCTTCATGTTAACTACTGTAATACAAGGAGCTTCATATTAAACATAATATGAGCTCAAATAGTCCACCTTCATTTTGATGTCTATTTTCAGGCACAGAGTCTAATCATTTTAGTGCGATATAACGACCAATATAATCGCCAACGTCACACATGCGTCTTCGTTTGGTTCATTATTTTTTTAGTTGTAACAACTAAAGATGACGGGATGAATTTTGTTTTTGTGTGTTCAGTTGTCTTTATTATATCTTGTGTCCGTGTGTATGTGCATATGAATGTGTGTGTGTGTGTGTGTGTGTGTGTGTTTTCTCTTTTGGGGAGGCGGTCTCAATACACAGAGATTGCTTCAAACAGGCAAGGTATTCTAAAGAGATACAGTATAGTTTTGGTTGAGATGGGCGATTGAAAATTTAACGTTTTGCAAGATAATTAGAAAGCACATTTGAAATAGAGAGCATACGATTCTAAGAGAAATTGAAAGTACATTATACAAAATCGGTTTGGACTGAAAAAAAATGCATGTGTAGTGGGCAGATAAGGTGGGTCCATCCTTTAATTAGGGTCTCTTTGTCTATACAGTACGTACTGTATAAAAAAAAAACACGCAACAAGATTTGATTTCAAATTTGTGAAGATTGTGTTAACTTTATACACCAAAGTGAGTAGCAACATCTTAAAACCATATAATACTCCTCTTCAAAATGATATTTATGCATACACGGTCATGGATGGCTAAGTAATCATTCTTTTTAGACAATGGGTAAATTGGACTTGGGACCAAGTTTAGACACTGCAAGAATCAATGCACCTTATCAGAAATTAACTTAACAAATGGAATAATGAAATAAATAATCACAACTTACCATTGTTTTTTTTTTTCGGATATCTCTTTTTAACATTACATCCCATGCCTCTGAACACGGCCACCATTCCTTCCCACACAGAGATTAGCTTTTTTCTACATCTCACGCACAGCTCTGCGAATCATTGTGGCTTGATGGCGTAGAGCTTCAAATTCATCAGTGATTCTTTGTCTCAGAGTTGCAATGTCAGGTTGAGGAATAATGAACACTTTGCTCTTGAGATAACCCCAAAGAAAAAAAAAATGGCAAGAAGTTAGATCCACAGATTCTGGTGGCCAATCCACATCATGATACAAGGCAATCACCCGATTTCCAAATACCTCAGCCAATCTGTTTCTTACTGCAACTAGTCGATGGGCTGGTGCGCCATCCTGTGCCCACCATAGGCGTCTGAACACACCACTTTGTTGCACAGGAAAATTTTCCATTAATTCAGGAATCACATGTTCATTTAAAATTTGTAAGCATCCATTTTCGTTGCGGTTGTTTTCAAAGAAGAAGAGCCGTAGGTATGTCTCACCAGTCTTAACATTAAAAAGAAAAAGGTGAATTGAAAAGGATTTATGCTGGTCTCACTAACTGAAACTTGGTCCCAAGTCCAATTTGACCCATTGTCCAAAAAGAATGATTACTCAGCCATCCATGACCGTGTAAGAATAAATAAGATGTTCAGTTCAAATTTCATATTTGCATTTTCTCAATGATGAGATTACAAAATTATTGACAATAAAACAAGAATACCAAATATATACAATCACGTCTTTTGATTGAAGAAGAAAAAAAAAACAACATTCTTGACACACACGTGACACAAATGTACATGGTCATATCATAATATGAAGATGTCACAAATAAGTATCAGAAATATGACATATCATATACGGAGAGCGGAAATGTTTGTCTTGACCAACTAAGATTATATCAGTACAAAAATTGATAAAGAATAAAGTAATGAACCACATAGATATCGCACAAACCAGACTGTATACGGATCTCGCGGTGTTTGAAAAGGAATGCTATGTATTAAAAAATGTATCGGTACCATTGAATAACTTTAATAACTTGAGGCTGCGGACAAGGACAAAAGACTGGGAGTATAAAAAAAAAAACAAGTTGCTAAACACTTGGAAGTGTGTATGCACTAAGTAATAACTGTTTTAATTTGCGTTTGAAGGTGAATTAAGACAAAGAAGAAGTAATATCTTGAGGGATGTCATTCCAATATCTGGGTCCAGTAAATATAATTTTTTTCTTTGCAAAAATAGTGCGAGTACGGGGAAGGTGATAGGCGTCACTCTGGCAAGTGGGATAACAGTGGATAGAGCGATTCCTTTTGAACATGTGGATAAAAACAGATGGTAATTCGTTAGTTGTTAGTTTATACATGAAAATTCCGAGATTGTAATAAAATAGGTCTGGTATTTCAGAATTCTGTTTTGATGAAAAAACAGTTGGTATGAGCAAAATATCCGGCGTGGTTTATGATTCTTATTGCACGCTTTTGAATACGGAGAAGGGAATCTAATAATGAGTGAATTGCATTTCCCCACACCATTGGAAATGGAAAAATTGGATGTCATTGGAAAGAGGAGATATATGGCTTTATGATGTTGCTACTTACTTTGGAGTAAAGTAAACACCATCTTCACAAATTCGAAATTAAATCTTGTTGCTTTTTATACGCACTGTAGGTACATATATCTCAACAATTTGAAGCTAATTTGTGTAAAATGAACTCTGAATTCTAAAAGAATTGAATGCTGTTTAGTACTGCAGGTTTCTCATTATTTGTTTGTTCTGAACACCAACTTATAGTCAATACTGTACCATCCGTTCAATCTTGAATGTTTCCCTTTTCATGATAGGGACTGCGGCCCGAAAAAAAATATCTTCTGTTAAAAGGGGATGGCTAGGAACTGATCAGTGGGAATCAGTGGGAATGCTGGGGGATGACATTGTTCCAATCCTTGGGGGATACATTTAAGAGTACATTTTTTTTTTGTTCTGTGAAAATTATTTGCTTCATAATGGTCTCATATTCAAGTAATGTGCAGTTTAATGTTTCCGGGTTAGCATGCCTGTACAGTGACGGGGAATTAAACACATTACTTGAATATGAGACCGTTCTGAAGCAAATAATTTTCATACAACAATAGATATATTAATGTACTCTTTAATGAATCCCACTAGAATGGGAACAATCATCCCCGAGCATTCCCACTGATTCCCATTGATCAGTTACTAGCCCTCCCCTTGAAAGAAATTAGAGTGCATGCAAAATATGGGGTATCACAAACTTTACGTAATTTTCTGACTTCTGTAAGTGATACCCTATAACTTGAATATCGAAACAGTGCACCTATATGTCCGAAATCTGGTGTTCCACAAAAAAAAAAAAAGTTACATTTTCTCTTCGTTAACATTAAGTTTAATTTATAACAATAATTTTCTTATCAGAACAAAGCTCACCGAAAAAAACAAAAAACATGTTAATCCTTGCTGTACCCTACCAGCAAAACCTCCCTCTCTCCTCCTTCCCACTTCAAGCAGTCTCTTATAAATGTAGGACCTATAACTATAGTATTATCATGCTCTTTCGTTGAACTGTTCTTTGAAGTTTTGTCTATAAATAAAAGCTAACTCGTACGTATTTGTGCATGCTATTTAGCTAATACACTTTGTACATTGTATAAGCCCTACAATGATTCATTTCTTCGCGCCACTTGTACGAGGCTATAATATGATTCATTTAAAGGGAAATTATCAGAACGTAAAAACAGGTTTGTCCTTGATATCATTTTAAAAATGAAGAAATAGCTTTCTTAGATTTTTGGCTTTGGTATAGGCATCCACAATAAACAGATATTATTTTGTTTTTAATGAGGCCTACTCGCACAACCCGGATAGGATCGGCGGTTGCGGAACGTTTCTGCGTACTGCCTATTGTGCGGTATATTCGTTCCGCGGAACTAATCGACTGGATTCAGCCGGTATATCGGTTCCCCCGGAACCCGGAACGGATCGACTGTGACACCCGCGTCCGGCCGGCAGCCCGAACTAGAAGTTGTTTACAGGATTGATGTGTCCAGCGCGTATACTTTTAGCGCGCGACGCACTTGTAACAACTGAATGGGCCGGATGCATAAACGCTAGCAATGCTTGTACAAAGGTACTAGCCTTTTACTCGAATCCTTAAAAATCCAGCAATTGCTTGCGAGCAGAAGCTTTTGCTAACTAGCACAAGCAATTGCTTGCTGCCCGCAAGCAATTGCTGAGAGACCAAGCATTTGCTTAAAAACATATGCATAAAACATACCTTTTGTTTGTTCTTTCTAGCAATTGCTGACGATTTTCCAAGCTCTGCAAAATGAGCTTGAGCTTTTGCTTAAATGGGACGTTCCCTTTTAAGTATCATTTTCACATTCATAAAAGAAATACCACGCTTGTGCAGGAGTGGTATAAATCTCCGAGAAATTACTCAAGAAACCTTTTCGTTTCAACAACGGGAATGTCAAATGGTTAGCACGCAAAATGTGATGAAAAACAGGTAGGATGTCTGACTTCGGTGGAGAGCAAGGAGACCTCTCTCCATGTGCGATCTGGCAGATCCGGGCGAACTATACAAGCAGTGATGGGAATCGGCCAGTACCTGTGTGTGTATAGATGCGTGTGTGTGCGTGTGTGTGTGTGCATTTATGAGTGTCATTTCATAGCTCTTCTGCTATGTCAGGAAATGTTTCCGCACACACATGCCCGTTCAAATACATGCTGTCACACTCGCCTTTGTTCTTGTGTTCGCACAGGCGTGACGTTCCTTTTGTTGAAAACGCAAGCAATTTATTGCTTGTGCGGGACAATTTAAGCAAAAGGTTATATAGTAAGGGTACTAGGTCTCGCGCAGGGACGTAATGATCGCGCATAGCGTAACTGCGTATAGCAAGCAATATTACGCGTAGGACTAAGCGCAAAATTTGCCGATACGCCCATGGAATAAAAATACCCGACAACCGCTAAACATGAGAAGAAAGCAGGTAAGAAATTTTGATTTCAAACAAATTTTGCACCAAATTTCCCATTTTTTGGAACAAATTTTTCACTAAATTTCAAATTTTTTACATTATGATTTACCTACCTTAGCTTAAAATCTTTTTTTAAGGATGTTGTAGCCTAGATGTGTCGTCTCGCTTGTCTCGTTCGTATGATCGTAGCCGATAGAATTCGTAATTTGTTCGATCGATCGTTGATAATATTCTACGAAAGCCGAAGCACGCTACAGCCGCAGAGAGGGGCAGACACTTTCACGCATGAAACTACATAGGGCAGCTGCGCGATCTTTACATACCCCGAGAAGGTGAACGCATAAAAAAAAGTCCGACATACAAACGGCGACAGCGCACTACTCCGTCATCGTATCATCAGGAGATTTTGGGAGGTGATTTTTCTGCATTTTCGTGATATTCATTGAGAAATTCAGGTACGATTATGGAATAACTTCTATTATAAGAGCATTTCAAATTTTCGTGCGCGATATCTAGACCCCTTAACCATACATATGGATTTTAGCAATTGTTTGAGCTAGACCTTTTGCTGGACGAGCTTGCGCTTTTGCTTGAAGCAATTGCTTACAAGCAATTGCTTGTTTTATGCATTCGGCCCAATGAGTGCACACTGCTAGTGTAAACATTGTGACGTCAGGCCGTGCATGTTAGTGAGAAATTAATGCACGCACTCGTGACTCATTTCAGCGCTTCCAATTTGGCTACATTCTTGAACCCATTTTATAAACCCTTATATTGGGCCGAATGCATAAAACAAGCAATTATTGCTTGTAAGCAATTGCTTCAAGCAGAAGCATATTGTAAGCTCTTCTAGCAAAAGTTCTAGCTCAAGCAATTGCGTAAATCCATATGCATAACCTTTTGCTTGTGCTTATACCATTTGCTTGTCCCTTACAAGCAATTGCTTGCGTTTTCAACAAAAGGGAAGTCACACCTGTGCGAACACAAGAACAAAGGCGAGTGTGGCAGCATGTATTTGAAAGGGCATGTGTGTGCAGAAACATTTCCTGACATAGCAGACGAGCTATGAAATGACACTTCTAACGGAAAAGTTTCTTACACTATACTTAGGAGTAATATGTTGTAGATTTATACCACTCCTGCACAGGTGTGGTCTTTCTTTTATGAATATGAAAATGATACTTAATAGGGAACGTCTTAGTTAAACAAAAGCTTACATATATGAAGAGTTTGTTTGCAAAAACCGATAAGTCCATTTTTTAAGATTTTGAAGTACGGTCTCTGTCATAAAGTACAAAATAATACCTTTTAAATGATATATTGGTCACTACATATAAAGGTATATTTTTGAAGTTATGTTCAAAAGAAGCAAAAAAAATTCTTATCATTCTCTTTATTTTTCTTGACCTTTCATTGCAAATATCTCCATTTGACAAATATGGACTTATCGGTTTTTGCAAACAAACTCTTCATATATATATATATATATATATATATATATATATGAAGAGTTTGTTTGCAAAAACCTACTTCAGAATCTTCAAAAATGGACTTATCGGTTTTTGCAAATAAACTCTTCATAAAGATATATATATATATATATAAATTATATAACCCTCTACGGCTCCCGACCCAGCTCACCACCCTGGGCTGGGGCTACCAGCGAAAGGGGATAAGCTGGGCTCGCGCCCGGTCTGTGAAGACGCGAGGGGATTTGGTTAGTGCACTCGTACTCGCAGACTCACCTGCCACATCATCATCAATTAGATAAGTTAATCTAAGGAAAAAAAAATGTTACATCAAATTCATAAAATTAATTGCCTTTTATTTAAGAGAAAAATCTCCTCTTATTCAATTAATTTCCATATGTGCTTACATACAGCTTCGGGTGCAAGTGCAAGGGGGGGGGGGGGGTTAATAGGGAAGGGAAATTGTCTGCGATTTACACCGCAACCATTCACGGAAGTCCTTCCTTCGCTCAGTCCTTATCGCTGGCGCTACTTCGCTGGTGGCCGGCTGCCTTCGTCGCCTTCGACCCGTATACCGCTTCCGCCGCGCCGGTGGCTCGCCGCAGCATCTCCCCGGCGGCTGGTATACGGCTGCGTCGATCCGGCTGTCCGGGCTCTGTTTCACCTTGGACTCATCGGGGTTATTAGTGGCGTCAGAGGTGGGGTTGTGCAACAATTCACAATTACTTTTAACACGTCAAAATCGTGCGGACAGTGGCACAAAAAGGCGTTCCCATTTGAATCAGATTCCGATTTTCCGCTAATCAAATTATCAATTCAAAGCTGCAAGCCGGTCCCTACATCAGAAAATTAAAGTTCTGCCCACGGCTTTCTCGTGGATAGACGATCTGACAGGGATCAATCATTGTTCAAGACGACACACCACCATAATTCAATTCGGTCCACATATGTGTTGCCAAACCCGGTCTTCCCCCACAAAGTCTTCAAAAGTCTACAATTATATTATCCAATCATTTCAATTAATTTCTCCCACCTGAATTATTGACAACCCCCTTTCAACCAATCCGCTTACCTGTCCCCAACTTGACCCTCTCCTCTCACCTGCGTAACCTACCTGCTTCTCGAACCCAACCTGACACTCTCCCTTCCTCCTATTATTTATAAAACAAAACCTAGCTTCGCTACGATCCTTTAACTTACTCCTCCAGCAAAATTTCCAATTTAACTCGCACTACCACAATATTCTCGTTAAACACCTCAACTCCTTGTCAAATATATACTCCTAACATCCTGCCGGTTCTATCTATTTCTTTATCCCCTTAAAAATCACCTGCATGATGTCTATCAAATGTACTTCTTCTTTATTCCCTTTGTCTGATTCCCTACAATGTCCTACCATGCCCTAAGCCCGCTGTCTGAACCTTATTCCTCCCCTTTTATTCCCTTT
The DNA here is from genome assembly GCF_964275005.1 of Diadema setosum. Lineage (NCBI taxonomy): Eukaryota > Metazoa > Echinodermata > Echinoidea > Diadematoida > Diadematidae > Diadema > Diadema setosum. Next base: position 32,080,455 of record NC_092687.1, read on the forward strand.
ATTCATTCACCCTATGCTTTGCCCAATCTACTTCCTGAACCTCTAGTTTCTTATTATGGCCCTTTAAAATTCCCATCCTATTCGGAAACCCCCTATTTTTCAGCTCGTTTTATATATATATATATATATATATATATATATATATATATATATATATGAAGAGTTTGTTCACAAATACCGATAAGTCCATTTTTGAAGATTTTGAAGTACCGTCTCTGTCATAAAGTACAAAATAATACCTTTTATGTTTTAAATGATATATTGGTCACTACATGTAAATGTACATTATTGAAGTTATGGTCAAATGAAGCAAAAATTTTCTTATTATTCTCTTCATTTTTCTTGACCTTTAATCGCAAATATCTCCATGTGGAAAATATGGACTTATCGGTTTTTGCAAACAAACTCTTCATAATTATATGTATATATATATGAATATGTATAATTATTCACTTGTATTATATTAACCCTGCCAGTTAAGACGGTCTGGCAAAATGTTGCTCGGGCGTCGTCGTGGTAACTTTTGCCAAATTTCTGCCTTAGCCAGGTATATAGGGTAATTACCGCGACATTATCCCCTGACATGACCGAGACATAAATATCATGCAGAAAACCCTTCTATCATAGAACGCACCCGTGGTAACATTCCTTTGATACACTCAACACGCATGCGCAACTTTGCGGACAGAGAATGAATTAAGGATTGTAACCACTGATCTTTGTAGTTGCTCGATTGTTTGCTTTCACGATTGATAACCCTCGCTCTCTTCTGCTTTATAGTAGACTTGCTAAGGGGGTAAACGCTGCATTTTTTAGTACAAATGTCCTACTTGGCACAGATGTTCCCTAGGGCAATTGAAATATTTTCATCTAAAGAGACAATCTGTATCTACGCAAATAAGCCTTAATTTGCATAATTTATGCAGATAATACATAAAATATAAAAAAGAATATTATTATGTGCATCCAGCAGAAATACCTAATTTTTCAGAAGTATTTGATAGAGTAAGTGGAATTAATTCCTGCAAATGTTGATTTCATACCTACGTAAATAAACAACAATAAACAAATCTGCATTTTTGAGAGAATTTCTAAACTATTAAGCACTGGATCTTTTAGTACAAAGTTTGAACCTCAGATGGATGTTCCTTGGGTCAAAAGTAAATGATTCATCTGAAGAGACAAACTGTCTCTATGCAAACAACCTGTTATTTGCATATTATGCATATCAATACCTACGCATCTATAGATAATCAGAACAAACAAAAAGCCTTAATGTGACATGTCTTAAATCGCTTTGAAATTAATATCCAAAAAGTTAAATGAATAAGCCAATATTCTCACAACAACACTTTTCAGTTGCATAAACTGTTTCCATATTATTTATTTAACTTAGGCATTTTATGCATAAATTATGTAAATAAGTACATCAGACGTGAAATTTCGAAACACTCGATATCAATCTTTGAAATAATTTTTTCTATCAATTTTCCCTTTTGCATAAATGCATAAATAGCAATCGATAATGACACTCTTTAAATATGATTATGCAAATCTAAAATAGGGCCTACATATGAACAGATGCAAATCGGAACAATATTGCTTACAAAAGGACTGTTTTTCTCTTGTAAACAGTACACAACTGAGGTCATGGTTAGAAAATCATTAAAAAAATAAAAATACTACCATAGTAAAAGTGTGAATTCTGATTTTCATTGTGTTTTGTATGCAATCAAGCGAATAAGAGTCTTTTTACATCAAACTGATTATAAACGTGTGCAAATTATATGGATGCAAGGGTATCTTTACACAATACGAACTTACAAGCTTGTTAGAAGCAAAGTCTGTTTCTGAAAAAAAAAAATGTTAACTCCGTATACTATAAGCTACTATGGCATGGAAACTATGCTAGGAAATCTATGCACAATAACATTTTCATAAGGCAATAATTTGCAAAAGTTGTCATGTGAACAATATAGGAGATGTTATACTTTAAGTCAAATAATATCAGTCTCTGACTTAACATCAGTCAATTTCAACCATAAATCAAAGCAGAAATAATATGTTCATAGTCATGAAAGAGTATATTTGATGGCTCTTACAATTACTAGGATGTGATTTGTCAACAGATCGTCACAGGCTACTTTTTACGAGGATCGTAAATGGGATAATGTAACTCCCTGGCGGTCAAAAAAATGTTATATTCCACCACATATGCAGCTAATACCTGTATAGATGATCATGACCTACATGATCTTGAAGCTTTTTCCAAAAAAAAAAAAAAACATGATTATGTTAACTGGTTTAGTGTATAAATGTCAGAGGTAAAATTAAAAGAAATACACAGGTAAAAATGTAAAAGGTAAGAATGTCAGAGGTTGTACATTGTGTGCATCAAAATTAACTTCCATGCGACCCATACATTAATGTAATGATGGTGAAGACTATACCATGTCACTGAATTCCATGTCCTTTCCTACTTATCAAGAGGAAACAAAAACACTTGAGAGGGGAGGGCTTAACATTTTTTCGATAATCAACAAAGGTACCACTGTCAGGTAGAACATGCACAAATATGTACTTACTAAGTTTCATGATACCTTGATTCACATTCAAGATATGAAAGAAAAAGTGAAATATAGCACTTTCATCAGAGCTTTGACATCTTGGCAGGAAATTTCTCAGAGAATATCAATTAGGTAATACATGTATATGATTATTAAGTTTCAAGAAAAATCATACAAGCATTGAAAAAAAAAACATGAGGGAAATAGTGAAATTTTGAGGACCCAATTTACCTTGATCTTTGACAAATGACCTTTGACAAATGACCCCTAAATTCCCTAGAAAATCCCTGCCAGTACCAAGTTCCATGAAGACACCTAGAACCATTTGCGAGATGGTTATTATTATTACATGTATTACCCAATTAAGATTCTCTGGTGAAAGTTTGGGTCATGAGGTGAAAGGTCAAAAGGTCCAGTAAAAATATTAAAACTTCACCTTTTTTGTCTGTACCTTGGAAATTGTTCAAGGTATCTTCATGGAACATAGTATATAATATACATGTACTGACTGGCAGTGATTATCTAGAGAATTTAGGGTTCATGGGGTCAAAGGTCAAGGGCAACACTTAAAAATTTTACTATTTCCGTCATGTTTATGCAATGCCAGCAGGATTATTATTATTTTTTTTTTTTTTTACACTCGGTGTATGCATGTATAACCTAATAGAGATTCTCTTGAAAGTTTTTTTTTTTTGCCTCAAAGGTCAAAAGGTCAAAGATCAAGTGAAAGTGCTGAACTAAATGTTTCCTCCATATCTCGGAAGTGGCTCAAGTTATCTTGAAACATACTGCATATTTATGCATGTTCTGCCTGACAGTGATTATCTTATGAATTTTAGGGTCAAAGGCAAAATGAAAATGGCAACAATTTACTATTCAATACAGAAATTGCATTTTTTCTCCATACCTTGAAAATGACTCAATGCATAACGTATGAATGGGTCAAAGGCAAGTTTAAGTCCTTGAATCCCAATTACGTATGCTCTCCTATTCATCCAATTAAACCTAGGTCATGGAAGTTGAACATTCAACACATTTGTGACAAACTTGTCATTTTGATATTTTGCCAATTTTGTGAAAATGTAATCACACAATTTCCACATGTACTATCTAGACCTATTAGGAGAATCATGCATTACGGCGGAGGCATACCAGTCGCCATAGTGACATTTCTAGTTTGTTCTGATTATCTATAGATGTGTATAGGTCTTGGTATTGATATACCATTATGCAAATAACATGTTGTTCATAGAGACAGTTTGTCTCTTCAGATGAATCATTTACTTTTGACCCAAGGAACATCCATCCCAGGTTCAAACTTTGTACTACAAGATCCAGTGCTTAATAGTTTAGAAAGTCTTTTAAAAATGCAGATTTTTGCACAATAACTTGCGTAATTATGCAAATGTTATGTTTATTTACATAGGTATGATATCAATTTTTGCAGGAATTGTTTCCACATACTCTATAGAATACTTCTACCAAATTAGGTATTTCCACTGGATGCACATATATTTTTTAATAATTTTTATAAGTATTTTTGCATAAATCATGCAAATTAAGGCTTATTTGCATAGATACAGATTGTCTCTTTAGATGAAAAAATTCCAATTGTACAGAGGAACATGTGTGCCAAATAGGACATTTATACTAAAAATTGCAGCGATCACCCCTTTTTTCGCCCTTAGCAAGCCTAATAGCTGTTTTATTGCTCGAGGCGAGGAATTTTGTTCTTCTAACGTTGTACTTGATGGGAAGAAGAAATAAAAGAGAAAAAAAGAAAAAGGAAATACAAGAACGCAAAGAATAAGAAATGAGTGAAAAAATAGCATGTAGATAAAGACGTATACGAGCTCATTATCTAGAATCCAGTTCATGACGAGTTCAAAATGTAAATACTGATGTAGTGCATATAGTGGGAGCAGATATAGAACAGAGGTATTAATCGATCATACACTGCAGGTCGATCCAAAATACACTGAATGGCCCGAATTCACGAAGGTGGTACAAATGAAACGATTGTTTAACCATAGACAAAAACCATGGAGCGCCAAGTGTCGCATGGAATATTTCTTTACGAAATCCGTCATTTCGTATATTTTTTAACAAAATGACAACATTTTGTAACTTAATGAACATTTCGTCCACGAAATGATAATCGGTCATTTTGTCGCCGAAATATTCCTTGCGACACTCGGCGTTCTATAATTGGTTTTTGTCCACGGTTTAAACCATGGTTTCATTTGTACCATCTTCGTGAATTCGGGCCAATGAGGATACTGCAGATAACACATTAAATTTCTAATCAGGCAAGTTATATTCAGTAATTTACATTGATTTTCATATTTTTCTATGTAAACATACAAGATCATTTTGATTAAGTTTGCGGGAAGTATTTGAGTCCGGTAAAAACATTTTTTTTTTCTTTGAGCAAGGAGTGTGCTAGCAATTAGTCCACTTCCTGGACTGTATTCTATGCAGTGTGCCCGCGTATGTACGGACGTACGTTGATGGTGTCTGTATGTACACTGTACAACTCAAGATCACCCCTCCTGAATACAATTTTTTTTTTTTTCGGGAGTACCAAATTGGTGGAGTGTCGCAATCAGCGGTTGGGCGCATTGTGTGGGTGCATGCATGTGTATGCGTGTGTTAGTGTGGGGAATGCGGACGATTAAAATCGTCCAGTATCTGGACTAGCTAGTAATAATTATTATGTGGAAGGTGCAAATGAATCTCTCTGTGCTGTGCCTAAGTTGTATAAAAACAAATCAGCAGCCTAAAGGAGTCTATATTCAAGGAAGAAATAATTCGTGTGCCAGTAAAAATCGGCTAGATTGACTACGAATAGCCCGTTTTTGTATTTTGAAAAAAAAAAATGTTAATGTGTGATTTTGCCCAATTTCCCCAGGCAAGTACACCGTTACTGAGATAGAGTAATAATAAGCGTTGAATATAATTTTTTCAAACTAATACAAATGGGAAGATTATTTTTTTTTAGCTGAATTAAAATCCCAGTATTTCTGGAAAGCATCTTAGATAAATAATGTACGTGATATTTCCATATCAATCCCTGGTCAATATAAAGACGTAAAAATTTAGACTGTTAAACTTTAATCACACAATTTAATTTTTACATCGCCAGGCAAGAGTGAGTTACAGATTTACTAAATAATATCACGGTTTTGTTTACATTATTGAGAGACAGCTGTTGTTGATCATCAAAGTCTGTCAAAACCATCGAATTTTAGTTTTTGGAACAATTTTCTAGTGTAACAGTTTTTGTTTTGTTGTTATTTTTTATCATCATCTGTTGAAATTTCGAAGGTAAATGATCAAAGGAAACGCTAGAAATTAGCGGTGTTTTTTTTTTTTTTTTCTGGGCCATGATTATCCGACTTTCAACGGAAAAGAAACGTGTCCGGAGATTTGGGATTTTGCGCCGGAGAATAGACTACGCCCCTAGCAACGTACGGTTAACGGAATGATCTAATTTGTCAGCAAAGAGTATAGAAGCTAGTGCTAAGAGGGCTTATTCACGCGACTATTTCGAGTAGAAGTACGCTCATGGGCGAAATACCGGCGCCATTAGGTAACAGACCGATAGAGGGCGTATATTACGTGATCATCCGCATGGTACTGATTTCTGTCTCCCTTTCATTTTTCCCTCTTCTTAGAGGGCATACAGGGGAAGAGATGTATTTAGGACCTCGTCTTGTCATACAGAAGTATCATTCCTGTCTAATCATGAAATGCAATTGAAGAAATGTCAGTTATTTTCTAATGTGCAGTCCCACAAAGTTTGAGCTAAAATGGCCTGAGAGAGAAAGAGATAGACGGCAAACACAAACTTTGAGGGACTACAGATTGAAAAGTAAATTACGTTACTTCAATTTTTTAACATATCGACAGAATATATGTTTCTGGTGATATTTTGAGGTATGAAACACAATTTTACCGCTGTGTGCCTCCTTAAAATGAAGAAAATGTAAGGAAGGCACAGTTCGCTCCAAAGCCTTACTCGTGTTAAGAAGCTGGCGTTATCATTACTAAAATGGCCGCCATTGGGCTCCATGTGGGGCTCCATGGCGCCTCCATGGCGCGTACCCCGTTTGCGTGCGAAATCGCAAGAGTATACGCCGAGCGCCCTCTTAGCGCTAGCTTCTTGCCTATACTCTTTGTTTGTCAGTGCGTTGCATCCTGGTTGTGGGTAGACCGCTGGCGATTAGCTTGATAAGTTGAATGAACATCACGGACAAGGGCGCCGGAAGCGGGGGGGGGGGGGCAGGGGTGGCACTTGCCCCCCCAAACAAAATGTTGGGGGGGCAAAACGAGTTTTTGCCCCCCCAAAGTGCCCCCTGTAACAAATAATTAATCACTGATTTAAAGACCAAAATGAACAATAAAGGCATATTTCTTGTCTAAATGTTGTAATTTCCTAACTGAAAATGCAAAATTTTTCGCCCCTAACGGGGCGAAAGTGCACTAACAACATACATTATTGTATCTATACACTAATAATAACTTATGAGTAAATTTTGTGCATAGATGTTAGCCTCGTGTCCTCGAGTGTGCCCGCTGAAACATACCTTTAGTAAACCTTACATATTTCATTTTCTTCTTTGCTTTCTAGTAGTATAAGAATATTTTTCATTGTTCGAACGATGCGATCACGTTTAAGCTTTTAATGAGTACATTTCAGATAAATTGCAAAGTGAAAGTGGCTCGCTCTATAAAAGCGACTTTTATACTCTGTTTTTACAAAAAGTCCCTACCGTGGGAGGGGGTATCCCCCTCCCACACCCTCCCCCGCTCGGTCGCTTCGCTCCCTCGACGAGGATCTCACAACATCACATAATATACCCCCGTATGTTATTCATTTTCTTCTTTGCTTTCTAGTAGTATAAGAATATTTTTCATTGTTCGAACGATGCGATCACGTTTAAGCTTTTAATGAGTACATTTCAGATAAATTGCAAAGTGAAAGTGGCTCGCTCTATAAAAGCGACTTTTATACTCTGTTTTTACAAAAAGTCCCTACCGTGGGAGGGGGTATCCCCCTCCCACACCCTCCCCCGCTCGGTCGCTTCGCTCCCTCGACGAGGATCTCACAACATCACATAATATACCCCCGTATGTTAAGATCATGGTCCTTCCAACTGATTTTTTTCAATATGTTAATTCCATAGAAATTTGCTTTTAAATGTTCTATAAAGGCGACTTTTATACTCTGTTTTTACAAAAAGTCCCTACCGTGGGAGGGGGTATCCCCCCTCCCACACCCTCTCCCCGCTCGGTCGCTTCGCTCCCTCGCCGAAGATCTCGCACCATCACATTATTAATGTACTCCCGTATGTTATGATCATAGTCCTTCCAACTGATTTTTTTCAACATGTTAATTCCCCAGAAATTTGCTTTAATTCTCTATAAACGCGACTTTTATACTCTGTTTTTACAAAAAGTCCCCACCGTGGGAGGGGGTATCCCCCCTCCCACACCCTCCCCCTGCTCGGTCACTTCGCTCCCTCGCCGAGGATCTCACACCATCACATTATTATGTACTCCCGTATGTGATAATCACAGTCCTTCGCACTGATTATTTTCACCATGTTTAATTCCTTAGAAATTTGGTCTATAAACGCGACTTTTGTACCCTGTTTTACAAAAGCTCCCTACAGTGGGGGGAGGGGTATTCCCCTTTCCACCCCCCCCCCCGCTCATTCGCTTCGCTCACGCGCCGAGGATCTCACATCGTCACAATGTGCCCCCGTTGAGATTTTGCCCCCCCAAAACCAGAAGTGTTCCGGCGCGCTTGATCACGGAGGTTGCTATGAGCATACCTGCTTTTGTCAAGAAGTGAGAACTGCCTTGCCTCTTTTAATCACAATAAGTTGCATTTGAAGGAAAACTTTGAAGGCGGTTTTCGCGAAACGCTGATTTCCTCCACCACTCGACATGCTCTCATAAAACCATCGATAGATATCCGCAATCAAGTAATGTTATGAGTCGTACTACACATGAAATTAAAGCGGAAGAATAAGGGGATTATTATGCCATTTTCAGAAAATTGACCTGCAACTTTCGGATCCTTTTGTTATAGCGAGTCATTATATTCATTTATTTTCACTTTCAACAAACATACAAGAATGCAAAACATATCATGCCCCCCCCCCCAAAAAAAAAAAGAAAAGAAAAAGAAAAGTCTGCCGCAGATCTCCGGCAGACTTAACGCACGTCTGCAGCATACTTTTTAGTCTGCGGCAAGAGTAAGCGGGAGTATGCGGCAGAACCAAGCTTTGCTGCAGACCTGCCGCATACTAACTGTTAGTATGCGGCAGGAACAGTCGTGGCAGATCTGCGGGAAGGCTGCCACAGAGAGGAACTTGCGGCAGACTTCTCGCATACTGCATACCTGCATGTGTAGAAATCTTGCCGCAGATCTGCCACAACCTCTTCCTGAAATTGTACTTATGAATATTCATCATTAACAGCCTGCTGCAGATCTGCCGCAGATCTGCCATAGATAGTTTAGTAACCGTGCCATAAAACATAACGATTTTTTGTGGGTATTATAATTATATAAGTCATGTGAGGCATTGCAATATGTAGAACTAGCCGAGTCTACATCTATACATAAATAGGCGTCTGCTGCAGAATTGCCGCTGACTTGCCCCAGCCTTCCTGCTTAGTCTTACTGCATACCGGTAGAAATCTTGCCGCAGATCTGCCACAACCTCTTCCTGAAATCATACTTAATATGAATATTCATCATTAACAGTCATGCCGCATAGATCTGCCGCAGACTCTCCAGTCTCCCTCACTGGCCTGGAAGATTCTGCGGCAGCAGCTAATTTGCATGTGAAAATGATGCCTGTCTGCGGCAGATCTGCGGCAAGGCATCCGCAGCATATGCGGCAGGCTGATTTCTTTCCTATGCCCCCCCCCCCCAAGAAAAAGGAAATAAAGCAATGTAGACCGTCCTATCAAATATTTCCCGCATTTGGATCAAACTTGGTTCCTGCATCTATGTATAACACTGACTTCCTTCCTGAATGCCACTTACTTCCCACTGATTACACTACTTACCAGTCAATGCATGGAACAAATTTCGCTGTTTTGAGTGGCCCACATTCCTATGTACAAGCTTGTTCTTTACGTGGGTCCCCCTTTTTTTTTTTTTCGTTAATGCATATTATTTTCAACAACTATCTACATTATTATCTATATGCATAATTCCTTTGTTGTAACACATTTTATACGTTTTTAGTTTGTGTGTTGTTGTTGCTTTTTTTTTGGGGGGGGGGTGGGTGGGTGGGAATCAGCTGTATCGATTACAAACATGTGTCATTGGAAATGAAATTTCAGTTGAATTATTGAATTGATTTTTATGTAACGTTCGATTATAGGCCTGCCACTTAGTGTCAAGGGCTTGTGATACCCTTCAGGGCGCAAGCTTATACCAGTGCTCGTGATTAATGGATTTGCCATTGGGAGTATTTCCAACTGGTTTTTGTATTCCTTTCAATAGCCTATGGATACCTCGGCACCGTTTCATGAAAATTGTCAATTGTCAGCCTTTGACAACTTCAGTTAAGTCCTCGGTTTTTATTGGCTGAGAAGTTCTGATCACTGACTGTTAATTATGGTAATGATTGTGAGAAACTGACAACTTGTCAGGGCTGACAACTTTCATGAGACGGTGCGGCCCATGTGATGCAGTTCAGGGAAGAAGCCTATTTGCATATTTCAGTCAAACCTGTCTTAGCGACCATTTGTCTATAGCGGCCACTAAAAAATCCTCCGCACGAAATTACTGTATTGTAGATCCTTGATACAGCTGCATGTCCTGTCTAATGAGGCCAGGGACCACTTTTTTTTTTTTTTTTAATCCCGTGCCCTGAATATCTACCTGCGTACATAGCGGCCACAAAAAATCTAGCTGAACCGTTAATTCAGCCATGAATCTGTTGGCTTTATAGGGATTGTATCATTATAGTGCAGATCGGGATTCAGATTTTAATTTTTGAGATATAATTGGAAACTACTTATAAAAAGAGCATATTACTCTGAGAGGAAGCAACATTAATGTTCATTGACGAAAAACGTTTTGAAATGGCTGAGATCAGAGGCCTTAACAAAAGTTGGGACCCACCTTTTATTGGGACCACTTTGTATTACTGTGTTTTTGGAAATCTCAGCCATTTCAAAACCGATTTTCATCAAATAAACTTTTGGTTCCTCTCAGAATTGTATGTACTTTAATATTGTCATTTAGGTGGTTTTTAATTATCTCACAAAAAGTCAAAACCTGAATCCCTATCCCAAACAAAACTATGCCATCCCTTTAACGTTCATTGCGTGAATTCTACCAAGCCTATAGCTCAGTCGCAATCACACAACATAAAAAAGTAAAAAGCCGTCTTACCACTGGGTCTCTATACCTTGACTAGATCTAGTACTGCTGCGCTGGATGCAACAAAGGCAAAGACATTTCCTGTAGCATTTTTGAATTTTACTAAATTGCCGACATATTGATGATGTATACCGTTGATATAGGACAATGGGATACTCGTCTTGTCTGGGTATTGTTTGTTGTGTGTTGTCAGTAACATTATCGATCCCCTATAGATCTCGCTCTTGAAAACCAGTGAATGCAAAACCGTTACGAACTATTTCATCAGGCTCGAAATGTAATTGTAAAAATCAAAAGAACAGAAGCATTAGGTTAAAAGAACGTAGTGAAATGAAGTGAATTGTACCAAAAAAAAAAAAATTGTTATTTTTGTTTTAAGAATAACACACGGTGTTTGATGTTATTGTATAATGCATGCATGTACAGTTGAACCTCTCGTATCCGGACAAGTCGGGACCGGGGCTCATCCGGATAAGGGATTTGGCCGGATAAGGGAGACTCAATGCTTTTTATACACATACACATGTACTGATGTAGCCCATTGTAGTACCACATGTAGTAATGTGTATACTGCAACCTTTTCATTGTTACACTCAGTAACAGACCCCAAAATAGAGGTTCGTGTTTGCAAGAATGAAATCATTTTCTTTTATAAATTCTTGGGATGATTTACCTAAATAATTATTAAGAAATGTATCAAGTATAATACATGTGTGTTTGTGTAGGAGTTCTCAAGGAGTTGGGAATCCCCTTTTCCTCCCGTAATTATTAAAAAAAGATAAAAAAATCACGGCGAGATTGCGTCCGGATAATAGAGAGATCCGGATAAAGGGAGGCCGGATAATAGAGGTTCAACTGTATTGAAATTCAAAATGACCACTTTTATTTCGGTTTCTCTTGGGTGGCCGCTATGGAAAGGACAGATGTATATTTCTATCATGCCTACCATTTGCCATTAGCATTACTATTTGACTATATTTTTCTCTTTATGGTCCGAAAAGAAGGAGGAAGTGATATCGTTTTTTTAAATAATGTCTAATATAGTGATGATTTACTGTATTATCCTTCCCACAGACCACTTTCGTATTGTGTTCATTCCTTTCCCGTGGAAGTGGTCTTTTATCACAGTAACATTGTTGATTTGCTGGTTTGTTTCGTTTTTTTTTCCTGTCAACAATGATTCCGAGGTATACTCTTTCAAGATTTTTACAATAGCTAGGTTAGCTTATGCCTATATAAGCATTACATTACCAGTTCCGTCACATGACAATTTAGCCAGTTTCTGTCATTATTTTGTACGATGAGACACAGGGCAACTATGGAGCGTGTGTGTGTGTGTGTGTGTGTGTGTGTGTGTGTGTTGAGAGAGTGGGGGGGGATCGAATAGCACGATCCTAGGATTCCTATTTGGACCATTTTCCCCAAAAATGGTGAACATCTGAAGAGTTTGTTTGCAAAAACCGATAAGTCCATTTTTGAAGATTTTGAAGTACGGTCTCTGTGATAAAGTACAAAATAATACCTTTTAAATGATATATTTGTCACTAGATATAAAGGTACATTTGTGAAGTTATGGTCAAAAGAAGCAAAAATTTTCTTATTATTCTCTTTATTTTTCTTGACCTTTAATCGCAAGTATCTCCATTTGGCAAATATGGACTTATCGGTTTTTGCGAACAAACTCTTCATCTGTTGGTTTTATTGGTCGGTTACATTAGTTTTATTTTCATTATTATTGTTATTATTATTATCATTATTGTTACTATTTATTATAGGTGACTGCAAAATTATTATTTTCACATCTCAATAAAATCTATATTATTTTATCACCATCACCATTTATTGCTCCAAAAATAGGTCATCTTTCTTTTTTGTTTCGACATATATCTAGCCAATATCTGATGATTTATAATTTACCTACATATCATTAATTTTGTTTTAATCTATTTACACATCGGAAGTATGTACTTATATATCTTTAATTCAGTTCATTACTATAATTCTCAAAATCATATTGTCAGTAATCATATAATTTGTATTTATTTTTCAATCATTATTATATCATTGACATTAATACTTGATAATGATAATAATAATAATAAGAAGAATAATGATTAAACAATTAATTGAAGACTTTTAAAAACCGACCAATACTACCGACTGATGTTCTGGGGGAAATCGAGCAAATGTGATCATATATCATAGTATTCCATATTACCCCCTCCCCTCACGCACACACACACACACACACACACACGCTCCATGACGCCGCCCTGTGTCTCATCGTCCACTAATGACCACCTCCTTAAAATGACAGAAACCGGTTTAATTTCCATTTGAGGAAAACTATGGTTTAGTAGAAATCCAGTCGAAACACTCTCAGTCTTTTGCTGTTTTTAGCAAAAATAACGGAACAACGGTGTAAAAATAATAATAATGATAAATAAATAGATAAATAATAATAAAATAAAATAAAATACACGCTGCCCGGGATGAATATTACGCATGTAAATACATCCTTTTTGCATTGCTGCTACTAGAGCAATGGATGAGTAGCATGTTATGATTCTGCTCAACTGCAGAATACGCACCCCCAAATTCCTCTGCTTGTTGGTTCTGTATTGAGAATGGGAATATTTTTTGTCGCGCATAAAGAAGAATTTTATTATACAATGTACGTACCATTCAATGTCTGGGAAAAGACTAGGTTCTTCGCTTGCGTCATAATTGTCCAATCAGCACTCTGCTTTCAGCCGCTGAGCGTGCAATCATTACTCACCGCGCGCAAATTCGACTCATTCATTTCGTTCCTTCCGGGATCGCAATAGACTTTGCACGCAGAATGTCATGACAGATCTGAGGTTGAAGCCCTTGGCTGCTGGCTGGAGGCGCCCTACGTGTTTTACGTTTATGTGCACTCATTCATTCAGCAGCCGCCGCCTAAACAATAAAGGGGACGCCATACAATGAAAGCAGGAAACTTGACTGTCCAGGAACGCCTTCTGTTCAACTTCACGTCATAGTTGAAAGACGGATCTAGTGGCATCGCTTTGACAAAAAGACGATCTAGATGTCGACACTAAAGCTCGAGAGAGTACTCTACATATGCCGCGCAAGCTTTACATGAGTTTTCGACATGTTTTCCCGAAAACCAAATAGGTAAGTCGGCTGATGATTTGACAACTATGCAGTGCACAATTGCCGATAGAACAGGCTATAATTTCGATCGAGATCGAGCGAGAATGGGCTCTAGACGTGGAATCCTGATCAGTCATGTATGATTTGTACGTAGTAGGCACGTAAAATTTCTACATTTCCGATTCTGGTGCATAATATTGTAGATCTATGAGACTCATAGTATGAGTTTCTAGTGGCGGTGGCTAACAACACACGCACTGCACTAAACAGGGCTGGAGATCACTGGAGTGGATATGAAACATTTACACACTGGTCACTGTGCCTTGGCTTGTGGAGATGTAGACAGAAAGACCTCGGCGTAGGGTTCTATAATATCCAGTCTTTGACGTTGCTGAGTATCCACGTAGGAGTAGAAGAAGATCCGTCTGTCCGGAGGAGTCTTTTATTTTTTGCCATTAACGCTCCCCTCCGGGGATCCGTGAAGCCAGACGCAGTCTCCGTGGAACATTCCCCGACGGACAGATACAGACCGATCTTTCAGTCAAGTGGAGATGTTCTTTCCTTTTTTATCAATAGCACTAACAACAATGCTGTAGCCTGTAGCTTGCACTTGAGCTTTGCGGCACTAGTACTGGGTACTGCCCGGTAACCTAAACCATAGCCTCGACATTGGCTACCTGTGATCCAAATTTTCTTGTTTTCTTTGGCACACATAACGTTAACTTGACATGGTGGCAATAATGCCTCATAAGTTCTGCCAATATGGCAGTAGTGCAGAATTCTACAACATTGAAACAGCAGAATCTCTCCTTGTCTTAAAGACATATAATTAAAGAAATGCGCTGATCTTCAAACACGGATCTTCAAATACAGAAGAAAAAGAAGAAGAAGAAGAAGGGAGATTGATTCTATTAAATTCAGAGTCACAGAGAACCAATGTCAAACAAAGTTTGTTTTCTTTCCATGTAGATTCTGTGTCTGTATAGCTCTGTGGACGCCTGGTCTGACTCATCATGACATTACTTCTTTCCCAAGATGTGGTGTGGTGGTTGCGTACCTTAACCTAGCAATGTACAAGCATGTAGGCCCTACTTTGTGGAATCACTGCTCTGTCCTTTTATCAAGGAAAAAAAGAAATCAGAGAATGAGTATGTCTCATTGTCATCAAGAATACATTGATGTGCATGTATCATTCAATTCATTCATTCATTGACTGTCCCCTCGCCCTCCTATTAATCTACAATTGTACATTGTATTTTGCATAGATCACTTCCATGGCTAGACAGAGAGTTTTTCTTCACTTTCTCTCTCCTAAATGTGCTTCCTTTTTTGTCTGGTTTGTGCTTCTTTACCAGTGAGTACGAGGAGACAGACAGCGCCAGCGATGGCGAAGACTACACCGACCAGGAGATGAGCGACTCCTCGATGTCCTCATCGTTTTGCTCATCCAGGAAGGAGATCAGCCGATCAAGATGGACCAAGGATGAGGTGAGTAAGAGGAGCAGGGAAGGGAAGTAAATTGTAGTATAGTGAGGTGCCCGTACCTTGTCAGGGGCCTGAATACCGTCACCCTGCTTAAAATTGTTTTGAGCGCACTAAACAAAAATGTATGCCCGGGACTGTGTTCTGTACCCTTGAATCTTGGCAGGGCTACCACAACCAAGCAAATTGTGATGAAAACCGAACTAGTTTTTCACGAAAATCTGAAATTTTTATAGGGCTATAGGAATACGTGTTATAAGTCACCCGCACGCATCTTTTACGTGTATGTCTATGGGAACATCATGGTCATTGCGGGCCCCTTCCTTAGCGCGCAACTTTTTCGCATCGTTCGCGTTCGACGCCGATAGCCGGTGAACTTGTGATTCCATTGGAATTTTCAGCATTTTTCCTGTATGTGAATTGGATTTCAAAGAATTTCAGTGGCGAAATGTGATTCAAATATTGGCAAACATTAACTATAACGAGGTGCGGGTCACCCAACTATACCCCTCCCATACATTGTATATCTCTGGAGCTCATTTGTAGTGGGCTTCCCTGAAAACATCAATTACAGTATCCTTGGCTTACTCTGGTAGCGTACTAATCAGAGCATTTTTTTTTTTTTTTTTTTTTTTTTTTTTACATGACTGGAGTGCCAGATTAACTGGACATCTCATTTCATTCACAATGCAGCTACCACATGATAATCACACACCTTTCTGCAGCAGATACACAGCACACAGTACATGTACACATCACTTTACAAACTGTTACAGTTGTTCTTAGATCACAAAATATCCGTAGTTTAAGCGTCTGCAGCTTAATTTTGCCTGCAGTCCATTTGTATTAGTCTGTGATGGTCTGTAATACAATATTACTTTATTCTGAGTATCAACTGAATTGAGCTGATGTCTTAATGTTTAATAATAGAAATTTATTTCTCTATGTGGAATTTATGATTTTTTTTTCTAGCGTCTTAGCTGTTCCATTTGACACCAATAAACAAACATTTTTTTTTTTTTTTCATTTACTGAAGTTGATCTTGATCTTGATGGTGTACGTTGATCAGCCCTGGTAGAGCAACACTCAACTTTTAAGGTGACCTATGCAACAGATTGCTTTCATACAGGTTTCCTGATCCCTGTAATCTGTATAAATGTCTTCAACTAAAATCTGAATTATGCACACATAATTCACGTTTGACGGTGCCTCATCTTCGTAGGACGACCAGTTGAGGCACGTCATCGAGCTGCACGGCACGATGGACTGGAAGGGCATTGCGTCCTTCTTCCCCAACCGATCTGAGTTGCAGTGTTACCATCGGTGGCAGAAGGTCTTAAATCCAGACCTGGTCAAGGGACCTTGGACAACTGAGGTATGAATTGTTTGGGTTATTATGTTTTGGTATATGAAATTTAAGACAAAATACCAACATCAATGTTCAAATTTGTTCAGACAATCCATTTATATATATATATGTATATATATATGTGACCCGCTACAACAAAATGATCCTAAAGTCGGGCGAGGTCGATTATTTGAAAATTGCATGACATAAATCCCTAATCCTTCTGCTTGAAATTGGTATATAACACATCATATAAAAATAATCGGCTGCGGAGATATCGATGTTTAAAAGAGAGCATGTCGATACGTCTAGGAAATCACTGTTTCGAGAAAAGCGCCCTAAAAGTTCTCCTTGCGACGCAATCACGATCAAAGCACACGCAAGTCAGTTTTCACCTCCGAACAATAGAAGGTAAGCCCTAGCAACCCCCGAAATGCTCATTCAAACACAGCGTCGGCGGTCTCCTCACCGACCAATCAGTGACCAGGATGGCAGGAGAAGCGTCTGGGCATAGCGCAACCCGCCAGCACGCACCTGGCCCAGTCGACTGGGCAGTGTGCGAGCTTCACGCTTCGGTAATAGCGGCAAGCAGCAAACTGACCAATGAGATCACTCCGGTCGTTGTTAGGGGCGGAGCCTACAGTATGTGTGGCGCTCACTCCAAAATTTGTTCGAACCAGTTTCTGCTTCGTTGAAACACCAAAAACATGGTCCGGAAAAACGCTATTTTTTGGTCTTTCCTTTCATCATTTTGCTTCAAAATTTCGACAGATGATAGAAGACATGTCAGACTCTGATAATATGTCAAATTCAGAAAATCGTAAGTTTTGAACAATTTTGATGCTCTGACTTCAAACTCGATTTTCACGGCTTCGACCGTGCGCGACTTTAGGACCATTTTGTTGTAGCGGGTCACATATACACTTGTATACACACACATATATACAGGACAAACAAACACAGAACTTTATTTTGTTGCTGTTGTATACATTTTACAGGCTCTCCTTTTTGTGGACACATAATTTTTTATACTCTTTACATCATGCCCTTTCAAATTTATTTCAAATTATGTCCATTTTCCAAATGCAAGCTGACATTGTAACATCTGCTTTAATGTCGATTTTTTATTTTTTTTAAAGCAAATGCTCAAGTGTTCAAACATAGAAGATAAGGAGGGAATTTGCTACAATTTCCATCACATGTGCCTGCAGTTAATGTTGAAGGTGAAAAATAGATTTAGCGGACACAGGGTGAGAACAGATACCAGTATTTGTGATGGGAGCATGCTGCTTTTGTAGTTGTTAGCATGACCAGTGGCATATCAAATGATTTTGGACTGGAATGTGACAAATGGCTAGATTGCAAGGGCTTGAAACTTATTGCACCAAATTTTAACACAATTTAAGACAAAGTTTTGAAATTAAGGGTAAAAGGGCCACTTGGTATGATTCCAGCTTATCTTTAGACTGTTCATGACACATCTTGAACAGCTTGCATAATATCCTACCATGTGAGAGAGAGGTAGCTGCAATGTAAATTAACACTTGCAGAAAGATAGGTAGCTGGATAGATGCTCACATGACAATTTTTTGATCCAGGTGGTCTATGAGAGTTTTTGCATGTCACAGCAAGATACTAAAACTTTGTGACAAACATCCTTTTACAAGGGAAAAAAAGAAGGTTTTTTTGTGTCATGCCAAAATTTATGACATGTTGGAATTGTTTGTTTAAAAAGGGGACACTTTGATCATTATACAGAGTCAAACATTAAATTGGAAAAACTGCATCTGGCTTTTGTCCAGTGATATCGCAAACACTACATTTTAGTACACAGTATGATCCCTGCATACTATTTACTAGTGCACATGTAGATTTGAGGACATGTCCATAGAATGGAGACTGGTAACTAGTTTCTCACCATATCAGGAGGACCTCTTAATTAGGGAGCTAGTGACGGAGCTAGGCAGCAAGAAGTGGTCGATTATCAGTCAGCACATACCTGGTAGGATAGGGAAACAGTGTAGAGAAAGGTGAGGGTGTCTTCTCTCGATCCCATCGTTCTGTTCACTCACAGTTGTTGAGAGTCAACATGTTTAATGACTTTCCTTGGACTGTGATTGTTTTGTTTGTTGGTTTATGTTACAATGTACGTATTATTAATCAGTGTTTTTGTTATCGAGACGGTACATGTGTTTTCTCTGAGATGGAGTTTTTGTTAGCCATTGCAAAGAGTCAGTGATATGTCACTTTGTTTTGTTTCTTGTTCATGTTGTGTATTATTTAAAGTGTTATATTTGATTTGTTTTCACCATACACTGTGGAAAGGTGAGGTGTTTTCTGCTCATGATTGTCAATAGTCAACCTTTTGTTGACTCTTTATTGAATTTGCTTCTTTTTGTGTGTTTTTTGTTGCTTACGTATATTTGAAATGATATGCATCCATCCATCCATGTGCTCACACTGTTTGGTTGTCATAATTTCGATTTAGATTTGTGCTTAGAACTCTACATTTTTAATAATCCATAATTGATGGACGCCACTAGTCCACATGTTTTCTTGCTTTGGGCAGTTAAGTAAGTGCTAGAGTGGGATGAACATTTAATACAACTCCATCGCAATGCAAAGATGGCCAGAGCTAAAAATATAGAAACAGACTTATCCACTGGTTACAGAAACTGCCGTTAAAACTCACTGCTTCAAAAGACGTTTGAATTCAAGGATATTGTCACTTTTTGTCTTTTCGAAGTGTAAACCACTTCCCAAATGCACAAAGCAGGGAAAATATTTGTTGTAACTTCCAACATCATACACTGGTTCCTTGGCCACCGTGTGGAAGTTGGAGCTAAAGGTTTTGTGGCACATTTTCTGTTGACAGTACCATAATAGAAATAGACGTCTTTGAGCATATATTTAACTACTTCCAGTTCCTCTGTTTTGTTTGTTTGTTTGTTTTTTTTTTTTGAAAAAAAAAGCAGAACAGAAAAGATGTAAAGGTGTGTTCTTCATTGTGTTGATTGGTTCGTATCACTGTTCTATCAGTTCTGTATTATTTAGCAGTTCTTGTGTTGATTCCTTGCATTTACCCAATTCATTATTAAACATAACAACCCATGTTCTACCTCGTTCTTGCATGCTACGTTACGCCTTGTTGTTTCTGTTTCGAATTGCGCCCTCGCGATTCGGACCCACAGGAGGATGAGAAGGTGGTGGACCTGGTCCAACAGTATGGACCGAAGCGCTGGTCCCTCATCAGTAAATACCTCGTGGGCAGGACGGGCAAGCAGTGCCGGGAACGGTGGGTCAGACGAGAAAGTCCATGATAGAATCCAAGACTACATAGAAATTATGAAGAAACGAGAACAATGAACGGCACCATCAACCTCAGCTCTACCCGAAAATTGAACTCGCGCATAAAAACATGCAAGAGTTGGCTCCACATGCACTTTACACGAAGCAAAAACAAAAATGAAACACAGCAAAGTCCCCTTTCAGTACCACAGTAGTCCATTTGAGAATTAACATAGATATGCCTAATATGATAATATGTTACTAATGTATATTGCAGAATAGGGTGAAATCTTTGCACATACTTTTTCCCAAAAGCACAAACATTAAGATTTCTGTGACTACGTGTACTGCAATTTGTGACTCCTGCATGTGTACTTTAAATATGGAATATGCTGGGATTAATTTGCTCAATTACTCTGACATGAGTTTTGAGTATACTTTTCTCCCTACCAGTTACTGTATGATACCCCTTTTACTCAACACAGTTTATTAATGTACTGTTTTATATTTTAAACTGTTTCATCTTTCTTTTCAAAAGCCTCATCTTCATGCAAAGTTTGAATCTCCTATGTTCTTGATTTTATTTGATTTCATTATTGTGCACATGTTGAATTGTTTTGTTGCTTTAGTGGACACATATGTTCTGAATAAGTGCTGTTTTATTTTCTGTACATGCAGACATGCAGGTAGGCATCTGCTTTCACTAAATATTGAGCATCAAAAACAAATAAGGAATATCAGTGATTGAAGTTTACTAAGTGTACTATTTGACTTCATGTCGATGGGATTCATTGCTACCCCGTTACCCAAAAATGAAACCAACCAACCAACGAACAAAATACAAGGCATTAGGCCATAGAAAAATTTGATAAAAATTATGTATCTCCAGCAAATCTTTGTGGAATTATGAAAGCACACATTCCACCCTACTAATTTGATGTGCGTGTACATTTTATTATAGCTGTTGCTTTCAAACCACATGTACATGTATGTTGCAAATTTTAGGAAATTTTGTACTGTCTTCTTCTTCTTCAGCCATATCTTGATTGCTATTGTCTTGTTTTGCTCAGTTTTCAAATGTTTATCAATGTTATGTAAACAATGCTTTATTTGTCATGTGTAGATTTTTATTATTAGTGTTACATGTAGGTTTGTTTGTTTTAGAAATTTTCATATTTTCGTTTTCCATTTTGGTTGGCAGGTGGCATAACCACCTCAATCCAGACATCAAGAAATCAGCCTGGACTCAGGAGGAAGACCGAGTTATCTACGAGGCTCACAAGAAACTTGGAAACAGATGGGCTGAGATTGCCAAGCTACTACCGGGCAGGTATGGTTATTATAAGATTTTGCAGTGTACATTGCGATATGACTTGTTAACCCATTGAAGACAGACTGACATTCCTATAACAGGCATTTCCCAATCACCCGTGCCAGAGAATACTGGGGACTCGTACTCAGTGGTTTAAAAGCACATCTATAGCAAACTTTTGGTAAGGTAAGTTTCCTTGCCTCGAAATGTATAAACTTGCTTTTGTTTTAATATATTGTTTGAAGTCTTAATATGAACAGCAAATGTTGGATATTACCATGAAGTGATTTCACGGATCCCTATTCCTACAATTTGTATGATTCTGCTATACTGAGAGTTCACATCATCGGTTGCTCAGTTGTGGAACATATTGTTGGGGGAGAATGAATATAATCACCCTGCCACCCCCCCCCAAAAAAAAAAAAAACAACAACAACAACAACAACAACAACAAACAAACCAAAAAAAAAAAGAAAAAAAAAAGAGAAATTCAAAATTGCCCTATTAATAAGAAAGGGAAAAAAAATTATTTATATCCACCCATGCAAGATTTCAGAAAAAAAAGATCGTCCCTGTTTTGATAATGGGTTTTCAGATTTGTTTATATGGAAATGCCAAACTCTTTTGCAGGATTTAAAACCTTTCTAATAGAGGCCAAAGATACTCTGATGGAAACTGCTGCTCTTTTGCAAAAAAGAACAGGAATATGCCTTGTCAGCCCTATGAATCCTGTGTTTAGTTATGTATTTACTAGGTTGACATTTTTGAGGCAACTCACTATTAACCCGTTGAGGATGGTTTGATTTTGCTACAACACGCATTTCCCATAGACACCTGCCCGAGTATACTCAGGACTCGTCCTCAATGGGTTAAAAGATCAAGATGTACATTGTACATATATGTATCTTTACAACCAGATTGTCCTAATGAGAGGTATGAGAAAACTGCCCCGATCTGTGGAAAAAAAAAAAGAAGAAAATTGTAATGCATGCATGATACTCACAATTGTCTCTCTGATAGCTCCTAGGAGCCTCCCTGGCTTTGGTGTGTAAATTTTGGCGGCCCTATTAAGTAACTCTGTGCCCTTGTAACTCTACAGGTAGCATGTTCAATAGCTGTGAGCATTCTCTCTCATTTGGTGAACGTGGACCCAAACTGTCTTCATGTAATATCCTCTTTTGTTTTTGTTTTTGTTTTATTTTGACAGGACGGACAATGCGATAAAGAACCACTGGAACTCTACGATGAAGCGAAAAGTGGAGACGTGTAATCCGTACACACCCAACAAGGCCCCTGTCTTTACACAATTGAATGAGAGTTTGGTAAGTGATGCCTGTATAATGATAGTTCGTCTGAATTTAAACTTTTCACCATTCCACACACTGATAGGTTATATGCTGCTTTAGAATCTACAGTGTGATTTTTATACAATATTGTTGGGTTTTGTTTAGATTTTGTGTGATACAGTTGGTACATGTGTAAGTTCAGAGCTATGTGCCAAGGCAATGTAGCTTGAACCCATTGAGAACAGACTGATTTTGCTACAAAGTGCATTTCCCATAAACACTTTACTGAGTATATTCCAGACACATCCTCAACTTGTTAAGCTATGCCTGACTAAAGCCTTTTCATTGGCTTTTTATTGATCCCCCAAACTTGACCTTAATAAAAGCTAGACAGACCGTTCAGGATCAACAATGACTCTGCCTCAGTCCTACAGGAAGGACAGGGTGACACAAAAGGGATTGGGGGATAGGAAGCCATTCTCATAGGCATAGCATAATCCTTTCCAGACATACCATGTATGTGCCTATTGATTATAAGCAATTAAGTACCACAGCAGGTATGCTCATGGAATGAGCAGGAACTAATCGGGTAATTAACCCATTGAGGATGGGCTGATTTTGCTACAACACGCATTTTCCATAGACACCTGCTGGAGTATACTCGGGACTCGTCCCCAACAGGTTAAGAATAAAAGCACTGTCAGATGTATTGATTAGTTGGTGTTAAAAGGGATCGTATAGTTTTGGTTGAGACCTACCTTCAGGTTTCTAACAGTTGTTGAAAATAAGAAACCTCTCACAAATTTAATGTGAAAAAGCATAGATAAAAGGTAATTCCAAGAGGACTTGAACGTTTGTTTGATGAAAATTAGTTTTGAAATGGCTGAGATATCCAAAACAGAGCCATCCTAATAAAAGTGGGATCCAGCTTTTATTATGATCGCTTTGTTTTACTTGGTTAAAGGATGTCTCGGCCATTCCAAAACTGATTTCCATCAAATGAACTTTGAATTTATCATAGAATTGTATGCTTCATAATAATATGTGTTGTCATGTCTCACAGAAAGTCAAAAGCCCAATCCTCATCTCCACCAATGCTAAACCATCCCATTAAAAGTTATTTTTGATTTTTGTTTTTGTTTTTTTCATTTTCCTTCTTTTCTTCTCAGTCATCGGGAAGCTCCTCAAAGATGTACACCCCTGACAGTGACTTCATGAATGCTAATTCTATACGAGGTGAGTTCAGTGGTTGTGCTTGGTGAGAACACTATTAAAGCAGAATACTTGGCTTTGAGAAGGCTATCCACATTGTAATCATGGCTAACAACAAGGACTTAGGGTGAGGGTTGTGATAGGGTTTTAAGTTTAATTTGATGTGAGGATTAGGAGTAGCTAGGGTTTTGGTTATATTTGTGGGGAGAATTTTGTGCCTGGCTTTGTCAAATAGCTTTCAGATATTTCATGGGAGCAGCTGGTTGCTGCAGGAGCAAATGACATGGAACCAGTATTAGCATGTATCACTTATTCCAGTAATATAAACTTAGGCTGCGTTTATAAGATTTTGCATGCCGTGAATCACCGTTTTGAAACACTGTTTTGAGACACTGTTTTGAAACACTGTTTTTGTCAGAACTGCGTTTATAAGATTTTCTCCCGAGCATGTCGGGGCTCTGTCGGACTGCGCCACTGCGCAACTCAATCTGCACAGTTTCTTCCTCATGCAAAAGGTCAAACAGGGCGCGCGCAAGGCGTTGTGACGGTATTTAAATAGTATTTGAGATCACGGTCACGTTTATAAGATTTTAAAAACACTGTTTCTACAGAATCACTTTTTTGAAATGTACTATTTTGTGCTTTTCAAAACAGTGTTTCAAAACACTGTTTTAAGTTATGGCTAGTGTTTTTAAGATTTTTTTTTTCTTGCTAGAAACACTTTTTGGCCAGAAACAGTGTTTCAAAACACTGTTTCTGGCCAGGAAAAAAAAAAGAAAAAAGATCTTATAAACGCACTTAAGGTTTTTAGTTTCTCATCATATCTTTATCCATTTTTGCCCCCTCCAATAGATGTCCTGAGAATGCGGGGGCAAGGTCAAAGAGTCGTCCGCACACTCTACCCAATGGGCTGCGACTCGGCGGGACAGGATGGGGGCCAGGCGAGTACGTCGAAGGTCAAGGCAACGATCCAGGAGAGCCCCTCGAAGTGGTTCATTATGGACAACGAGGGCGAGATATCGCCATTTCAGTGAGAACACAATTCTATTTAAATGTATTTCCCCCCCCCCCCCCATTTCAGTGTACTAAACAATCTAGTGCACATTGGTATCCACCTCCATCTTCCTACTGTAAAAGTGGAAATTTTCAAGGTGTTCAGTTGAAATATTCGCGCATTTCGCGCAACCAGAAACTAGCGCAAAAATAAAAGCACGTGAGAATTTTTGCTTGCCATAATGTTCCTGTGCGTGATGTCTTGATTCCGCGGATTTAAAAACATGTGATACCCTTTTTACCTGGCCAAGCGCAAAAAATTAGTTGCGCAAAAATATCCACTTTTACAGTATTTGATAATTATTGCCTAGGGGCATGCAGAAACCTTGAGCAGATTCCTTCCATGCATTACAGTGTTATATCCTCAGAGGTTTCACTTTAACCTGTGCACAAGCCTTCACCAGACATATCCCATTTTGACATGAAATGATTATTAAAGACTAATTTGTATTCATGGCAGAAAATGAATAAAAGTCTTGCAGTATCCAACTGCAGTGGACTCCCGTAATAAAGGAGTCCCCGGGACTGGCAATTTTCTTTTGTTATATCGAAATGAGGTTATGACTGTACAAATGAAAAATAGAAATACATAGAGACTGAGTGAATAATGTTGTGACCTGAATTTTTTACTTTGTTTCATGCGGAATTTCATTCGAACTGTGTCTTTATAACAGGAGTGCACTGTACTTTTAGACTGTCTGAGGAAATGAAGTTGAACATGAAATTGGAAACATGAACCGAGAACATAATATGGTGGTACAAATGTATCTTCTTTTTTTTTTACAAACAAGTTAATTTGAGAGTTTTCAAGAGCTCACATCAAATATGTATATTTTGTTTATCTGTACATGCACTTGTGTTTTCAACTTTGTTGTTTACAGTGATTTCACTGATCTGGTTGAAGTTAACCAAGTCTTTGACCTGGATGGCAAGACTACCGGCATCACAAACTTTGACATGGCCCTCGGGGTCAACTCCAGTACCCCAATCAAATTCACTCACATGACCTCCAAGGGATCCACAGGTAAGGATTTTTTTATACAATGCATGTGACCCTTCATCACAAAACCAACAAAAAGTCGCCAGATATGGATTTTTAGTTAAGGGCAGATTCTGGAAGAGCGGACTCTAAGCTTTCAAATGATGTTTAATTCAATTCAAATGGACTCTCCTCTGAACCTATCTAAATACTGGAAAGAAAGCACACACTCTGGAAAATTGTGAACAGAGAAAAGGGGCTGTGAAGTACAGGGTCTATTCAAGCGCTTAATCTTTAGACAACCGTGCTAGCTGTGCAATGAATGGGACCAAAAAACAGGATATAAACCACTGGAGCAACAACAATAAGGGGATTATGTGATTAAGCTGAAATTGAGCATGCTCCATATAAACATTCTGTCCATGGTTTTAGAATGGCAACTTTCAAAGCAGATTATCCTTTCAGAAGTTACATGTATTGGAGCTGAAAGTGAAGAGTGTGCAAGGGATTTTCAAGAAATGAAAAAGGGCCTCTGAAACATACAGGATTTCACAATTCTAAAAAAAGGAGGAATTAGAAAAACTGCTGAAAACATGCTTTCCCATTCATTTTATGATCCCAAACTTATGCATAAGTTTTTGTCGGGTTTTGTGATGCACAGTCCCAAGTGTAGTTCTGGTATCACATTTCAACTCAAAACTTGTGCATCTATTAGGTTAAAGTGAAGATGGGTAGACACATGTGGATAAGCAGAAATGTTTCATCCGGTGATTACAAATGATTTGTTGGATCTTATCTATTCTCTACCCTCAAGACTAGGAAATAAACCATCCATTTCCAGGGATCTAATTCCTTGACAGCCATCGATGGCCATGTGGTGGCGCCATCAATGCCTCTTTTGTTGGCCGTGATGTCCCCCAGATCAATCATATTCTCAATGCTTACCAGTTCTAACCAGGCAAAGACCAAAATTTTCCATGATGACCTAAAAGATCAGCCGTACATAATGCTTCTCTCCTTTGACAATCTTACAAGTAGTTTCTAATTTGTACAAATATATGATGAGAAATGCCCTATTTCTACAGCCCCTCATCCAGTGTTAGAGTTGAAGTAATGTGCCTAGGAAATGTTGCTGCAAAATATTATCCTGTTACAACCTTATTCTGTTTTTCCTTCAATAATCCTGATCAGGCATTGATTCTCCCCAGTCTGTTTCAAACCTTCCCTTTTCTGCTAGTTGCAAAGTTTATGATCCTGTGAAAATATTTCCCTCTCTGCCGTTCTTCTAGGTTACCGCTTCGACAGCCAGGCTCTGACGGAGATGTCCCGAGAGACGTCCGGGGCACTCATCCCCATCACCTCTCCAGTCACCTCCAAGTTTAGCACCCCGCCCACCATCCTCCGGAGGGCCAGACGCAAACAGGTATGAAATATAGGAAGCGTGGTGAATCGCAGTTTGGATGGAGATGACACAATAGGGAAACTCTGCTCTGCCTGTGAAGTGTACATGTGTACAGTCACACCTGCCTTAGCGGTCCCCTGTCTATAGTGACCACCTGTAAAACCTCGTATCTCAAAATTATTGAATATTTAGGGGAGCAAAAAAACGTGGCAGCCAAAGCACTTTAACAAATGGGATTACCTGTCCTTTGACATGCCATGGTGGCTTTATATTTGGGGTAAGACGGCTAGGATTTGGACTAAATCTAAATCATCTGAAAATTAATCAAAACAAGTGATTTTCACTGAAATTCGAGGTGAAAGGTCTTATCAAGCCAGCAAAGGTATACAACTCAAACAGAAGAGCCAATATTTTAAAAGTATTGCACGAAAATGAATTAAAGGTTAATTTGTTCATTTTTTTTGTTTTTTTTTTGAGGATGAGTCCCAAGTATACTTGGGCAAGCATTTATTGGAAATGCATATTGTAGCAAAATCAAACTGTCCTCAGTGGGATAATATCACTATTCCACAAGCAATGTTGCCACTACAAAGTGATCATCACCTTTCAAAACTGTGTGTCCCCTCCCCCCCCCCCCCCAAAAAAAAAAGGAGAAAAAAAAAAAGAGAAAGATGAACTAAAATAGAGGCAGTACCATTTATCAAAGGTTTGTGGGAAACAAATGAAGAGGACATGATTTCATCACCACCTAGTATCTAATTTCAATACATGACAGAGACTATTGTGACCGTGCACCACAAAACGAACATAAAGTCGCACACACTGATTTTGCGTGAGGACTGAAAATAAGTGAAATGGGTCAACCTAGCCGATCTTGACGTTTTCATACTTTCTGAAAGAGCAGGTCTTCTTTTGCATTATGCTAAAATTGGGTTTCATAAAACGGGCTGGAAAGTGTGTTTTTTAGCAGTTTATTTCGAGCGTTTTTTGGTAGAATAGTGTGATTAGGTGTGTCTTTAGAGTCCCTTTTTCATTTCTGAAAAACCTTGTGCACACTCTTCACTTTCAACTCTAATAACTTTTGAAAGGATAGTGCTACTACTTTCAAAGTTGGCATTAAACATGGACAGAATGTGTTAATGAGGCATGCTTAATTTCAGTTTAATCTGATAATCCCTTCATTGTTGTTACTCTGGTGGTTTACTTCCTGTTTTTTGTCCCATTCATCACACAGCCAGCACGGTTTGGTATTAAAGATTAAGCGCTTGAATAGACACTGTACTTCAGAGCCTCTTTTCTCAGTTCGTACTTTTCCTGAGTTTGTGCTTTCTTTCCAATATTTAGATAGGTTTTAGGAGAGTCCATTTGATTTGAGTTATACATCATTTTAAAGCTAAAATTCTACTCTTTCAGAATATGGTCTTAACTAAAAATTCATGTCTGGCGACTTTTTGTTTGTTTTGTGGTGCAGGGTCATTTTACATGTATAATCTCTTCAGCAAAAGTATGTGAAAGTTTTGACATTCCTTAATTTTTTCGGTCTTTTTCATTGTTCTCAAGAACATTGAATATTTTTTTTCTTAGTATGTGACATAGCATCATGTCCCTGTTAATTTAACCCTATCCTTCTTTTAACCTTTGTGAATTTTGCAGCGTAACAGTAACCAGAGCTCAACGTCATTCGACATCTCCTTGAATAGCTCCCTCGGTTCGGCACTCGAGACCCCTACCAGGTCCCTCGTGGGGGGCAACAGCACTCCCCAGGGGACACCCATCAAGATGCTCCCCTTCTCCCCCTCACAGGTGAGACAATGGCCGCAGTTACACCCTGGCCAAAAAAAAAAAAAAGAAAAAAAAAGAGAAATTTTAAGATGGCAATCTTTTAAGATCTCTGAGTTTTGCCAGTGTGACTGCAAACTTCCTGTTAAACTTTTCGCTACACTGTAAAAATTGATATTTTCCTGTGACTAATTTTTTGTGCTCGGCTGGGTAAGAAGAGTTTCTCGTGTGTTTAATTCTACGGGATCAAGACATCAACTATGGGAACATGTAGCAAACAAAAATATCTGCGTGCTTTTACTTTCGCACTAGTTACTGGTTGCACGGAATGCGTGAAACTTTCAGTAACATGAAAATTTCCACTCTTGCTATTCTTCCCACTCAAACTAGGGATAGATATTTGCCCAACCCCCCGTCAAACTTCTTAATCTTATTCCCATGTGACCGCTAGAAACTGAAACTTTGAGGTCCTTGTCACTTGACCAGTCCGCCACCTCTGCCCCCCCACGGAAGAAAGCAGTAACTGCATAACTGCTGAGCTGAGATAAATGCGATTTTGTGTTTTTTGCAGATTCTTTAAAAACACAGAAACATTCAAAAATAATTTTGTGGTATGATTATGCACCATACCTAGTTGTCTAACAATACCTAGGAAAAAAATATGTTTCCATTATTTTTTAAATGTTATTTAGGAAAATGCAGTTACTGCGGTGGCTCACCCTTGATTCTGGGTAGTTTCCCCACGGAAAAAAGCAGTAACTGCAGACGGCCAGGAGTCTGCTGTTTTCCCCATGGAAAAAAGCAGTAACTGCACATGTCACATGACCATAGGAGGAGAATTGTTACCACCACCAGGTTATAAAGTTCTTCTACTTTCTGGTTAGTCTAGATCTATAAGATCTAGGACCTAACGCTAGACCTAGACTAGGTCTTGTCAATTGAATGGCATTCTGTGTAAAAATAAGGTACATGTAGGCCTACCCTAATTGAACTTTGAAGTGCCCGGCCTTGCCCCTGACACATGACCCTGGACTAGACAATAAAATATCAAGTCTCTTCGTCTTAGATCCTAGTCGAACTCTGACATTACACTTAAGCTAGACTACAGATCTATGCCCAATGTTAGTGCTAGACCTAACAACGTTAGATCTATTACGTTAGATTAGGCCTACTGACATTTTGTCTAACACTAAACAGTTAACAATAGATCTACTCTGTAACGTTAGATCTGGTACGCGGTAGACCTATAGGGCCTACATCTAACGTTAGTGTATTAATACTAGTGCTCATCTCCCTTCAATATATTTTCAGCTCACCTAGATTTTCTTGTTCTGGCCAAAGCCATGGCTACCATGACTTTTCCTCTGCAATTCATGATAGATTTACAGGCATGCCTGGACCGCAGAAACTGTGTGACAGCATGGTTAGCA
This sequence comes from Diadema setosum, assembly GCF_964275005.1. Taxonomy (NCBI): domain Eukaryota; kingdom Metazoa; phylum Echinodermata; class Echinoidea; order Diadematoida; family Diadematidae; genus Diadema; species Diadema setosum. The sequence goes on from NC_092687.1 coordinate 32,111,144, forward strand.
CTGGCAAGATCACTCAGACTGTACCAGACCTGCAATACTGTGCAAGTGATGACTGTGATGTGATGCAGTGTTTAGCTAGTTACTGTGCAGTATGCTGCAGAATTTACGCGCATGAAGCTAGCTGCACGCGTATTCTACACTCTGAGCGCGCTGAGTCTGCCAGGTTTGCTAGTCTCCAGAAAGAAGCTTTTTCTACAACTTGTCATATGATTCCCTGCGGGCAGAGTCAAGTTACTGGTGAAACACTCTTTTTTATATCTACTCCCCTAAATTATGGAAGAAACTGCTGTTTACATTGTTAAAAAAAAAAATAGTAGAAAAAATAAATGGTATTAGGGAAAAAAATCTACAGGAAGGACTATACAGAGTCTGAATGATTAGACTAAATTGTTAGTTACTGCTTTCTTCCGTGGGCTTTGTTAGTTACTGCTTTCTTCCGTGGGGAAACTTGCAAAGTTGAATCAACTGGATGCAGTTACTGCTTTTTGCAAAAGTGAAAAATTGCATTTTTGGTCACTTTCATTTTTTTTTTGTGCAAAACTGACCTGTTAACATTGGAGAGCATTGGGTAAACTATTCATTTTTGCAAAAAAGTAAACATCCATAAAAATGTCAGTTACTGCGTTTTTCCGTGGGGGGGCAGACCTGTTTGCCGACGATTCCTCCCGCAGCAAATGGCCATTATGATTCACAGGTGTTCATCGTGTTTATGGTCACTGGCCATCAGACGGTGTACCCTTTCTCCTTTCTTGTTCACATGCACTAGTGTCACAAACTTCTCAATTCAAAGATTGAAAAGTTTTGATGCCAGTGTGAATGGATGACTAAAGATCGCGAAGACTTCGCAATCGTGAATACCACAAACTTTTGCCAATGCAACTGTGGCTAAAAATAAGCTTTAGATCTGTGTTCGCTGCCCTGTGGGGTGCATTCGAAAAGCGCTTCTCTAGCCCCTGTCTGGTTAAACAGACTTGCCCTCTACGGAATGCATGCACCAAAGCGCAGCTCATCAATAACATTCAACGCCAGTGAAGATTCTTCTGCTGCGCGAGTGTTGCACATAAAGCCGTACACAACTTGTCACAAGAATTTGCAGATTTATCTGAGTCAGGCTGTCCTTCCTACTGTATGGTCTATCCATTCTACCTGGTCTTGTAAACCAGATGGTCCCGAAGTTGCTCGTTCACGCTCAATGAACGTGCCCTCATTGCCCATGTTAAACCAGTCATAATTCAAATCTATCGGATCAACTCCTGACTCGTTCTAAGAACCTCCCTAGTTCGATATTTGACCTATAGTTTGCCATTTAAAGGGATGGTATGATATTGGTGGAGATGAGGATTTATTTTGTGAGATACCAAGAAACCACTTATGAAATGATTCATCAGATAAACATTGAATCTTACTTCGAATTACATTTTCTTTCATATTTCACAAGAGGTTTCTCATTGTTTCACCTAAAAAAGTCTTAGAAACATTAAGTTAAATCTCAACCAAAACTTATACAATCCCTTTAACTGAAGTCATTCATAACCCTGCGTTTTCACTGTTATGCTGATGCTGTACTCTTCTTCTTTTTCTTCTTCCAGTTCCTGAATGTCAGCACACCGGTACCCATCTCTATCTCCTGCCAGCTGACCTCCACTCCCATTGGTGGAAACCATCCCAATGCCACGCCCACTACCATGACAACACAGGCTGGGTAGGTTCACCCTGCTTCTCTGAAACCACACATGATTTAAATCACCATCTATATTTGAGTGAGAGTACAGGTTGCAGTGAGTTTGTATGATCAATGATCATGTGAAGGACCAAGACAAAAATCTTCCAGAGGATGCATTTTATGTCAATATTTAACCTGAGTCATCGGGGTCCTCCCACAAGACCGACACCTATGAATCATACAGCCCATGAGATCGATTGTGAAAAAAAGGTCCACGAGTCATACTGCCTACGAGTCATACAGCCCATGAGTCTGACACTAGGCAAATAAGGCCTGTGAGTTCAACACTAGCTAAAAACAGCCCTGGAGGTTAACATTGCAACATGTTTCACTTGATATGTCCATCTCATGGGCCTTTTTTGCTTATAGTTTCAAACTCAGATGTATGACTCATGGGGTGTATGATCTATGGGTGACAGTCTCGTGACGTGCACCCAATGTAACACCTGTATATTGAGATATTAATATGCTGATGGTGAATAGAGAACAGCTTATCCCTTCCTTGCTTTGTTTTAAACCATAGTTATGCAGATATACTGTATTTACCTACCAGTAGAAAAGGACTCCCCTCTGTCATTGACCACTTCACTGGATCATTAACTAAATGCAGTTTTTTCTTTGGGCACACCTGTTCCCAACTAACTGAATTTTTAAATGAAAGTGATAGATTATTAAGCACAGGATTGAATATACAAGGAGGGAGCTTTCTTTAGTTTGTCTGCCCTCTGTACAAAGAGTGAATTATTTCCAAATTCTCTTGAAATTGCAGCACATTCCGAACGCCACGGATCCGACGGGCCTTACTGGACTCCACCCCTCGGACACCAACCCCTTTCAAGGATGCCCTTGCTGCCATTGAGAAGGCGGGAGGACCGCTGAAAAAAATGGTGAGGTTCAAGCAGTTCATGCTTTGTGTATACACAAGCAGAGATTTCAAGTAGGGATTTCAGTGTGTCTAAAGCCCGCCACATACTATACGATCAGACCAGTCGCAGGACTCTAGGACATACAACCAGTTGCACGACTTGACACTGCACACTATACAATCAGACAACAACGATTGCTCTGGCTACGGTGAATCCATCAAAGAGTGTAGAAGTGCACACCTTGCCCACTGCGTGCGCTTGCATTTTACTGTATTGTGATTGGTTAAAAGCCCATGACCAGTTGTGAAAATTTCACAAATCTCTACGACTGGCACTAAGACCCAGTCACTCGACTGGCAACTAGCAAAGCTGAAGTCACACTTCCGATCTTACCCCGTAGAGGATGAGTACGTCCCGAGTATGTAATACTTGGGCAAGTGTCTAGGGGAAATGCGTGTTGTAGCAAAATCAGTCTGTCCTCAACGGGTTTCGGTCGTATGATCGGTCTGAACATCTAGTGTACGGCGGCAGGCTTTAGGGATAATGTGATGCTTGAGAACTTCTCAGTCTAAAAAGTATTATTGGTCAAAGTTTGGGTGCATTCAGATTGTTCTCTGAACTATAAGTATGCCTCCGAACGAAATGACACCAAAGGCATTATGTTTTGGGGTCATCTGTCTTTTCTCACCTTTCCATCAGTCCAAAATCAGCTAACGTTTGAGGTATCCTAATGACTTTTCTTAAATACATTGTAAGTGGAGGAAGTTGTGCCTATCAACTTTTGGTGCACATGCTCCAGGTCAAATTGGTAAAATTTCACTACTTTTCCCTATATCTCTGTAATGCCTGAAGGTATATATCTATAGGCTACATGTATTACCAGATAAATATTTTTTTTTAATGAGAGTTTTGGTCTATGGGGTCAAAGGTCTAGTGAAAAGGCTAATTTTTTTTCTTTCTTTGTACATTACACAAGTTTCAAGTTTATTTTCCACATCTCATAAAAAAGAAAGAAAATGAAATCAATGTGATTTCATGTAAGCATAAAATATGCATACAGAAAAAACTATCATTAGCAAAATAATGCAACATTATATATGATATACATCGTGATAATGATATAGTAACGACAGCGAATTATTTCCCATATATTCGCGAATGTTTGCACATTTTTGCACATTATACATGCATATTCGCGCATCGTAAATTCGAGAATATTCGCGTGTTGCAATGCGCTGTGTGCTATATTTTACTTCGAATATCAGATGCCCATTATTTCTGAATATTTCCGAATATTCGCGAATGTGCGATTCGCAAATATTCAGAAATATTTCTGAATGTTCGCGTCGAAAATAATTGGCTGTCGCTACTGTATCTTGTGAAATTGGAGCTCATAGGGTCAAAGATCAAGGGCCAAAGGTCAGGTTAAAATGCTAGAATTCTGCTATTCAAAGTTGAACTAACACTTCTTCTCCATACTTTGGAGATTACAGTTACACATTAATTGATATTAAAAGAAGTCTATCAGTCAGGCTATCCATGATTGCACCCTCCAGCCTCACACACCCAACCAGCTGGCGGACATTTCTGAAATCATCGCCCGGGACGAGAGGGAGGGGCAGCGGAGGAACGAGATGAGAGCCAAGAAACGTGTTGTGGTGGAACAGGTGAGTGCGCCCTCAACGGTTAATCCTTTAGATAGTGGGGAAATGTACTCATAAAGTGGCATAATAATGCATAACATATAGACATTGATTAAAGAAAAACAACAACAACTACTCTATGCCATCACAGGGTTCAGTGTATGCATCAGATGAAATTTACTGCAGTATTTTTGTATGATCATATATTTTGTGTGTGTGTGTGTGTGTGTGAGTGTGTTTTTTTTTTTTTAATCCCCACTCTAATAGATATTATAGCTGTGTCAGTGTGAGTACAATATAGTACCTTAAAGCAGATTTATACCGTTTTATTTTCAGGGAGTCCCTGACTTAATATTTCATGTGTATTGTACTTTGCATTTTCTAAGAATGTTTTCTGATAGTATAGGGCTCAGTTAAATCTAGACTTAATTTTTTAGTTGAAAGAGTTTTCTCCTGTAAGAGCCTAAATCTGTATGTCCGTTATCACGTCTTCTGAATTTATGCAAATTTCTCACCTCCAGATTGGGGTATCGCCAGTGAAGAGAGTGCGAAAGTCACTGTCAAGCTGCATGCAGGGAGATAAAGAGAATGTGGCTGGGGAGGAGACTAGGCAAGAAGGGGATGTAAGTATCATGGCTGGAACAATATTGCGGCTGTTTTGCAGAAAAAAACTATTCAGGCTTATACTGCATCGGAGCAGGGTGCACTGAAAACCCTTTAGCCCACAACTAAAACTCGCTCGTACAACGGTAGGCAAGGAGAATAAATGGCCGCTTGCCCAATCAAAGTAAGGGGCAGTTGTCGTAATGTCCATGGCTGGGTGGGATGAGTCCCTTTTTGGGAGTCATCTGAGTTGATACAAACCTGCAGCTCTATCTCAGGAAACTTCTTTTTTTTTTTTCTTCTTTTTTTTTTTCTTTTTTTTTGGGGGGGGGGAATGCACTGTACAAGTACTGTAATACACGCAACCAAAAAAATGCTCATGATACATGTATATGCTCCTTGCTTGTAAAACCTCAGTGGCACTAATGCAGTGACTTATACCTAGTTACCTGACTTAAATTTCTAAAATTAGGCATCACTCAGATAAGACATTCTGATGTGTATAATAATCATGATTACAGAGATGATAACATAGTCCTTGGCATTGGCCAAAACTTTTTCTTTTTCTTTAAAGGAAAAAAAAACGATCAAATCCTCTAACAGTTTCGAAAATGAGGGAGGCTGAAGAGTGATGTCAAAAAACCTTTCATTTCTGCTGTCGGTAGTGATTGACACTCGTTATTATAAAATTTGTAGAAAGAATCCTGCAATCTCATTGGTCAAGAGCAATGTATCAATTTTTTATTGGCAGCACACTTGATCACTTGTGATAGATGCAGCAAACTTTTTGTTGCGCGTACCTGCAACAAAGATTTCGCGTACTTTATAGTGAGAGATGGCTTATACCATACCTGCATAGACTGGCTTCGTGCACTTGGCAATGGGTGGCTAGCATGCACCAGTACCTTGCATCAGTAAAAATGTTTAGGCGTCAGTAATTACTAATGTATGGTTTCATCTACTGTATGGGAAGCTGAAAAGAGAGACTTGCAAATTGTTAGAAATATGATGAAACAATGGTTTTTCAGGCAAAATTTGTCACTGTTTTATAAAACAAATGATGTACGTGTCTTTTTATGTGCCAGAATGAATTGTGCGCATGCAGTAACTATGGAATTTAGCCTAAAACCCACTCACCTTGTGGATTAAGCACTCCATATTTATCTTTATGCACACATTTCCCACTGTGCATCATTTGTATACCAAGTTCTGTCCAAGGGAGACACTGTCTTGTTTCTGATATCATTTATTTTTTTCTCTTCACTACCCCGCTTTCTCTAATTAGGAGAGCGTCCTCGCCTCCAGTTTGATGATGTCGCCCCCTACGGGCTCCAGGGTGCAGACCACCACCATCGGCAACCTCTTCGGAGGAATCAAGTCTCTTAACGATGCCTTCAACGTCCCGAACACACCGTCCCCCAAGCCGACCACCAAGGGCCCCCAGCGCAACATCAGGCCGAAGGGTCAGGCACCGAGCAAGCCAGCGCCAAGCATCACCAGGGTAACTGCCCTAACCACTCTCTGATTATTCAATTTTGTTTAATAGCAAGCATTTATTTTGTCTCTTGTGCAATTCACTTTGTTTTTCTGGAAGAGATATTTTTCAAGTACAAACAAAAGGAAACTGACTCATTTTCATGTACAGATATTTTTACGAATGGGGAGGTCACAGACATTCTCACGAGATGTTGTTTTCACAAATTGACACTGAAGCTATCCTAAGTACACTATTTTCTCAGTGCATGGTGACGGTCCAACAATGATTCTCGAAATTCACAAGAATGAAACCCTCCTTCCCCCCCCCCCCCTCCAAAAAAAAAGCTCATACAGTATGTATAATAACAGTTTATACAGTAATATTCAGGGGTCGCACTTAACTTTTTTTTTTTAACTAGCCAGGCGGACTACTTAGAATCAATTTTAACACTGAAGCAATATTTTGGCTAGCCAGACGGACTAGTAACTTCATAATTTTATGATTTTTAGCTAGTCCGACGTGATTTTGGGTGGCCAATGGCCAGCGCGGACCATCGCCAATTTCGAACCCTGAGTATGTATGTAAAACTGACCAAGGGATTCAATCCACATTCAATCCTGGTTCCATTTTCATTCCTTGAATTTTCATGCTGCAGATAAAGATTTCTTAATTACAGGACAAGTTCACCTACATTAGCATAAGGATTGAGAGAATGTAGCAATATTAGTAGAACACATCAATGAAAATTTGAGGAAAATCGGACAATCCGTTCAAAAGTTATGAATTTTTGAAGTTTTTGTGCAGTCACCGCTGGATGAGAAGACTACTGCAGTGTATGATGTCACATGCGTACAGCAATATAAGGAAAATATAAAGAGAATTTCCCAAAATTTCATCTTTTGAAAAAATACACTTTCCCTTGACTCGTTACTGACATATGTTATGGGTAATATTATTCCCATTGCCTTTAGAAAGAGGCAAGTCCGCTCTTTTATTATGCGAAAAAAGTGAAACTATGTTGAATTTTCTTTACATTTTCTTTATTCTGTTGTACTCATACGACATCACGAGCCTTAGTAGTCTCCTCATCCAGCGGTTCCAACACAAAAGTTTTTAAAATTTGTAACTTTTGCATCGATTGTCAAATTTTCCTCAAACTTTCACTGATGTGTTCTACTAATATTGCTATATTCTCTCAATCCTTATGTTAATGCAGGTGTACTTGTCCTTTAAGTCTTACTCTGTTTGTGCATGCATTTCACCTTCTCGTGTACAGTATCCAATAAGAAGTGCAATTTCACATCATGTCAAAGTTGACTCAACTGAACAGAGTATTACTCTCAACTTGTGCAGTTTATCATACTATATAATTTCAATCAGATTCAAAGGAAGATAGTCATGAGATTTTAAAAAAGTTGCAACAAGTATTCGCCTGGTAGGAAGGCCACACGAACAAATTTGATAATACAATAATGTCATCATCGCATGGTTCTCCAATTTGTATTTGAAAATGTTAAAATCATGTGGTACATCTTTTTCCCCGAGAATGAATCAAAACTGATTGCTACAAGTCTACAATAATCCTATTTGAAGGGTACATCTTATTTGTTCTAGATACAGTGTAAAAAAAATACAAACAAACAACAAGTTGAAACCTAGTACAAAATTGGACACCATATGTACACAGTTTCTTACCTGGGATAACGTAATAACCTCCTGTAGTTTGCATATGTGATTGCTCTTGACTTAGCACTTTCATAAAAACTTATGAAACTTTGAAATACAGTGTATATAATTTCATTTTTAGGTCTGATTTTCTTACCCTGTCATGAGCTGCATTAAAAAAAAAATGGTAAAAACCTACCTGATTTGGGAATAATTTTCACCTATTGCAATATGGAGCACACATACAATTGTATCCCTGTATTGCATGTTGGAACCTCCCACATTTTGATCCGTAGATGTTGCCAGTCCTGCTGCTACGCATTATATAATTAATGACGCACCACCCTCTTATTTTACTCCCAATCACTTTGGCTGCAGGGTACACATGACAGCGAGTGGTGGAAGATAGCGTGCGGACTGACTAACGACCAGAGGTTCATGAGCAGCCAGGCGCAGCGGATGGTGCTCCGACAGCACAAACCTCGCTCCCTTGTCCTCTAAGACAACCCAGCTCCTTCGTCATATGGTGACGTCACAGCCTTTCCCTCATCAACTTAGGTGGCTCACCTCTAGCTTAGGACATCCTAGCCCCTTTTTATCATCTGTGTTGACTTAGCTCCTCCCCCATCCTCAGGAGAGGCTTAGCTCCTCCCCGTCCTCTTCAGGGACATCCTAGCTCTTCCCCTATCATCTTCACTGATTAAGCTCCTCCCCCATCATTATGGGAGGCTAAGCTCCTCCCACATACTCTCTGCTTTAAGGACACCCTAGCTCCTCCCCTATCATCAACATTGACTAAGCTCCTCCCTCATCATCAGGGGAGGCGTAGCTCCTGCTTACATCCTCTGTTAGGACATCACACCTGACAACATCCTGTGAACCACCTTAGCTCCTCCTTCATCATCAGTGGAGGCTGAGCTCCTCCCCTTTAATATTTCTCTAGAACATTCTGGCTTCTACCATATTATCCTCTAAGCCATCACAGCATCTCCCTCAACATGAAGACAGGCTTGGCTGTTCCCTCATCCTCGAGTTCTGATCAGCTTCTAATACAAATGTACATCCATGGATATATGCTCAGGAAAAATTGTGTGCAAAGCAATCCCAAGTCGCACTTCAAATCATCGCCAGCATCCCTCTTATTGGCAAAACATTCCAAAGGGTTCTCCCAGAGTGTTGACTAAGCACGGTGGAGCCATCTTTAAAATGTGAACGAACTTCATGTGCACGAAACTGATATCTAGTCAGGAGTGGATTATCATCATGGCTGTCACCAACATCTGTTAGTGGAATAATTGTGAAGCTTTTAGGAAAAGTCAGAGAATGTTTTGGCAGACTGTTGCCCAACTTGTAGAATGTTTAGGAGTAAGAATAATATGAAACTTGCTGTGATACTTATAGCTGTGTAACTATTTGACTCTCTCTTGATAAGAGACTGTATTTGAGCCATTTTTGATGTCAGAATATTTGGATGTTGTGGAATTGAAGACTGTTTTCTTCTTTCATAAAGCAGGGATATTTGATGAAGTTCTTCTGTCAAATTAGCGACACAAAGCCAAGTCTCAGTTAGAACATGCAAGAGTACAGACTCTTAGGTGATATACATGTGCATGTATTAGTGGATGTAATTAAATAAGAGACTGTATTTAAGCCAAAAAAGGGAGGAATAAGTATTCTTCCAGGCTTTTGTCCTTGATTCCAGCCAAGCAGGGTTCGTGTGAATCGTTTCTTGTCATTTTCACACAGTCAGTGCTGTGCAATTTAATGCCCCGTCACTGTACAGGCATGCTAGCCTGGAAACATTAAACTGCAAATTACTTGAATATGAGACCATTCTGAAGCAAATAATTTTCACACAACAATAGATATATATTGTACTCGTAAATGAATCCCACCAGAATTGGAACAATCATCCCCCAGCATTCCAACTGATTCCCACTAATCAGTTACTAGCCATCCCCTTTAAATATTTTGAAATGTGTGGAGGTTGGAGATTTTTTGAATAATTTCTCCTTCACAAAAGTTGGGTAAGATTTGTAAAAGTTGTAGTCGGGTATGTGTACAGCAAATAAACAATGATAGCAATGTTTGTTTTTGTGTGTGTATTTGTTTGTGCATTAGGGTAAAAACAGTTTTTTCACTGTTGTAGGTGAAATGAGGAAACGGCTTGCACTGTAAATACTCTGAAATACACTACAATCCCACAGTCATTGTGAGTAAATCTGTTCTAGTCCCAAGATTATTTTGCTCACAGGGAGCCAGGTAATCAGAGGAAGACGACTTAAACAACAATTATGAAATGCTCTGCAGTGACATGTGGTATAAATGTACATTTACACAGAACCTTTTACAAAAGATCTTTTTGTAGTTTGTAAGCGAGTGTGCCGTGTTTGATCGTGCAGAGCTGTTTTTTATTCTCTCTGTATTTTCCAGCATACTAGACGAGCAAGTTTCCTACACTGTACATAAATTTGTAAATTGCAGAGTCTTTTTTTCCTCCTCTAAGGTAGTGAGCGTGCACCCCTACGTAACCAATTATGCAGTGAATGATTTGTGCTGTTTCTATGCATAAGAAATCTAAGCCGCAGGTCTTGTGAACTTGTAGATATTCAACTGCTTGTTTTATTCCACACATACCTGTCCTGTAACAGTGAGATGTTCACTGCAGCTTTTACTTCGGTACTGGCAGGATCTATCCCTCTGAACGTAGAGTCGAATGAAAGCTAATGGATGAAATGTGATCAGAGATGAAGCACCTGACATTCTTGAAAGTGTGGTTTGGTGATGCCTTGTCTATTTCAATCTGGTCACTTTCAGGGAGGATGTTGACCATGGTGGTATGGTCTGTAGTGTAGCTGCACTTTAGAAGGACAATTTATGATCTTGTAGCAATATCAATGTATAGTTACTTATCGGGTAATTTCTCATGATATTTCTTGATAATATTGTTAACGATGCTAAAGCAAACTCGGCGTCTAAATTTCTGTTATAATGCATTTATTGATGGAACACAATTTTTGATGCCAAGAAGAATGACCCTGGCGTATGTGTGATACCCACACAAACATCATTCCAATTATCCCCATTGATGAAATGTGAAACTTTGTAAATACCGGAGAAAATTAATGATTTGCCAAGTGACCTCTGACCTTTGTTTGTGCCCAACGTTTGACGTAATCACCAAAATCTAGATTTACTTGTATATCAAATGAAGCCATGGTTCATCTTTACAGGCTTAAATCTGTGAAACTAGCTACTGTACCTGGAGACATTGTAAATGGAGTACTTTCAGCAAAAATCTTTTAAAAGATCTATAACAAAAATAAATGGCCTTAACCACGCAGACAAAGATGGTCTCTACAAGCAGTAGATCACTGACAGATCTATGACTAAAATGTTTTTGTACAAATATTACAGACATCATGACTTTGCTGTAATTACAAACAAAACAAAGACACACATGCACACAAAATGAGTTCACTTTTCTAAAACAGATAAAAAGTCACTTTGTAGTCATATTTTTTTTTTCAGCATTTTCTTGCTTTCTGGTTGGATGATTTGTTCAATTTTGATTACATGGTAGGCACATACTACACAAGAGACTTCAATTTTTCTTTGTCAGAATATTTCTGGAAAACTTATTTGGGAGCCATTAACATGCACTGGTACATGTTTGGTGACACATACTTGTAGTATACATGTCAGATGATACTGTTGCATTGTTCTTGTGAAAATGGATCATTGCAGGAAATTCATGTCAAGGTATTTTTGATAGTAAGCTCTGTGCAGATAGCAGCTATTCGATCTACCAACTAACCTCAATGGGCACATTGTGTTTTGTTTCATAGATGCCAACATCTTTAAAGACAAGTGTCACCTTCATTAACATAAGGATTGAGAGAATTCAGCAATATTAGTAGAACACATCAGTGAAAGTTTGAGGAAAATTGGACAATTGGTGCAAAAGTTATGAATTTTAAAAACTTTTGTGTTGGGAACCGCTGGATGAGGAGACTACTAAGGCTCGTGATGTCATATGAGTACAACAGTATAAAGGAAATACATCTGTATAAAGAAAATTCAACATATTTTTCACTTTTTTCGCATAATAAAAGAGCACTTGACTTGCCTCTTTCTGAAGGCAATGGGAATAATATTACACATAACATATGTCAGTAACGAGTCGAGGGAATGTGTACTTTTTTCAAAAGATGAAATTTTGTGAAATTCTCTTTATATTTTCCTTATATTGTTGTACGCATGTGACATCATACACTGCAGTAGTCTTCTCATCCAGCGGTGACTGCACAAAAACTTCAAAAATTGATAACTTTTGAACGGATTGTCCGATTTTCTTCAAATTTTCAATGATGTGTTCTACTAATATTGCTACATTCTCTCAATCCTTATGTTAATGAAGGTGAACTTGTCCTTTAATAAAGAAAGTGTGTTCTATCAAATATCCTCAAACCGCATGCTGTGTCTTGTTTCATAGATGCCAACATCTTACATAAAAAGGATGTCTACCTTGTTCTTCATTTGTGCATTTCTCTTTGTAATATATATTTCATTGGTTTAGTTGGCAGTGAGTATGCCAAGGTATTACTGTGTTCTGTGTCTATATTTTTGTGAACACAGGTTTGTAATTACTATTTTGATGTGAAAAAAAAAGTGACATGTATATACTTGTATTAATTTAATTTGCAGATTATCGAGTGCATGTACAAGTTTATTTTTGCTCCTTTCAGCTTTTTTGGCTTCTTCCTTTTCTTTTCTTTTCTTTGCTGTATAATATCTTCTGTGTTTTCTCATGTACGTAGGTACACATGTATGTCTGTGTGTTGTAGGGAATCAACTGAAGCTATATTAGAAAGATGTCTGTTTTTTGTTTGCTTGTTATTTTTTTAACTACTATATCACCTGACAATTTTAAGTTTCTCCACATGCATGGGTAATATGTATTCCTGTGAATTGTGTGGTGAAAAAAAAAAAAAAAAAAGGTTATTATGGGACAATTTCTGTGAAGACTAAGTCTCTTTATTGAAACAAGGAGATTTTGCTGGACCCAATTATTTATTTGGCTTTGTCCCTCCTGATACACTATAATTTATTATTTAACGACAGTTGCAGTTTGAAGGTCCTCACAACACTGTTCCTCAGTGCAGTGGAAATTCAATACCGTAGATTTACTGTATTGAGCGCTACTACACCAGCACATGGGTAACAAATTTTAATTGAATGCTAAAAGAATTGTTTGAAATGATATTTTTCCATCATTGTGATACACTGTTATACAAAACAGTTGCAGAATAATATTTTGTCGCATGTAGCTTGTGTACATGGTGTTGTTTTTTCAGTTTTTTGCATGAATGATTTTCCCGATTTTCTCTCAGCACAGCCTGTGTAGGAACTAGAATCGAGCAGTTTCTATTGTACCTTGTTGGATAGGTCCCTGTAGATTTATTTTAAAGACGGTTATAACCTTGCATTGTAATGATATGAAATTCACTTGCTTGCTTTGGTACAAGTATTAACTCGACAGACTCAGCCATCAAATGTCAGGCTATTAGTAGTCTTTCACTGTATGTAACTGTTAAAAGATCCACAAGGGATAGTACAATTTAGTTCTGCAATTAACTGAAAAGTATACCAGTTTAAAAAAAAGTAACAGCTACATGTGTATTATTTATTAATTACGCCCGAAATAATTGTTTTCATGTAGTTCTCTTGCAACTCTGCAAGTGATAACTTCAGCCCAACCAAAAAACAGTGCAGTTTTTATTAAAGGGCAACTTAGGGAATAACCGAGAGAGAATAAATAAGTTTTGTGTACGTCACAGATCCGAAGTCTCAGTCCGGCATATTCACATAGACCTAATATTCTTGTGTCAAGTATGGGCGTGATTTTTCTACTCCTTTAGCTGTACGATTATGATATGCTCGACGTAGACCAAAATAATGCGATGATGTTACATTGTACTACCGTGTGCGATAATGCGTGATTACCTAAAATTGTTACCAAACTTCCAGCAACGTTTGCTTGTAGCACCTATGTAAGATGGAGCACAAAAGAATAAAGTGTCCCAGAGTTGCGAATTTGGTGCCCAAACCCAAGTGTGTAGACACCTAGGGCACCTACATTATGTATGGTGTATTTGTAATAGCTGGCATTGAATGTTTGCTGTATAATGGGTTTTGTCAATACATGTATGAGGCCATGCTTATTTTCCTCTCAAACTATCCCAACCCCCCCCCCCTCTCTCTCTCTCTCTCTCTCCCTCGCTTTCTCTTCCTCTCGTTTCATGTACCACATCACTCACTCTTCAAAGATAATTATATTAACTGCTTGACTGTGCGTGATGTACCTGAAGTGAATAATAAACAAAACACAAAAGACAAAACAGTGATTCCAGTATGAATATAGTATGTATTGGTGTCATTTTTCAAACAATTGGAAAATGTATTATAAATTTCTTTCTTATGTTTCGTACGGTTGTTAAGTTGTAGTTTGTTCAACCTCGTTAATACTAATAATAGGGAGCTTTGGCCTAGATATGTGACGCGGGCGTAAACATAGACGACGATTGCGTTGGCCGTTTTCCTCTCCCTGCGTCGTGTTGCAAACGCGAAGACGCATGTGTACAACCATACAAAGTTAAATGGCGCCCCCCAATATGATCACTCCATCAGATTCATCATGCCACTCGTGAATTTGAGCGGACGCAAAAATTGCCCAGAACTAATCGTGAAAAGTTGGGACGACGCGTGATCGGTTTTGATATTAGCGATTTCGCGCATGCGCAGACATTTCTTTTCTTTCTTTTTTTTTTTTCTTCTGAATGTCAGCGTCGCGAAAATCTAAAGCTACCTAATACTGCCTAATGTGGAATCATTTGGAGACGCTTCAGAAAAAAAGAAAAAAAGACGCAAAACTTGTAAGTGAAGTACTCGCCAGTTACACGAAAAGTGTAGTGGAATAATTTGGGTGAATGACATACCAGTGTAGTGCACAATTCAAATAAAGCATTTAAATGAAGAAAGTTTAACATGCACATTGTTTAAAGCCGAATCCCTTTCCATGATCTTTGGGTGAAAATAAGTAAAAGTGAAATTAACAAAATGGTAAAAAATTTCATCCAAACATCACATTCAGAAATAAAAGTAAAGTTTACAATGTCATGACGGTACAACATTTGACTTCAAAGATTAGCACGACTGACAATTTTGTGCATAAGAAATATATCATATATTTAAAAAGAAAGAATGTCTGCATGTTTACAGCTTTAGCCGCCTTTCCCTATAACCACCATTGTGAAGCAATATCTTGTGTAATTTGATCAATTCAATTACATTTTTGGTCAGCAAGAAATACCCTAGGTGAAACACAGAAGTGTCAAAACTTCTTTGTGACCGATTTTGGAATATCGACCACTTTGGTTGATTGATTTCGCTCTTCACGCGCAGACTGAACATGGACAGAAGGAGGTTCTCCCCCTGTCAACGGTGAAATAATTCCACACTTGCGGATTTGTATCAACCTGCGTTACTTTGGTTTGTAGCTGTGAAATCTTTGGGATGTGTACTGGTCTTGGATACGGGATGGACCCACAATTACGTAATGTACATTCTCTGAAGGCGCACTAAAGGAAACGCAAACCCAAATTATGAAAATGTGAATCGAGTGAAAGCGGCAATATTAATTCGAGGAAAATAGGACATTAAATTCTTCTTATCAAGCGATGCGGCACCGAAATTATATTTTCACTTCTGATTCTTTTGGCCGTGATTCCTCAAGTTTTTCCCTGATCGTGTTCCGCTAATATTGCTGCTTTCACTGGTTTGACTGTCAACCCTTTCTGGGCCAAATGCTGTGCACAATGTTCACACACACGGAGAGTAAAAGTACAGTAACGTGGCACGCACAAAATTAAACAACATACATAATTTACATGAACGCAGACCAATAAATTTGCTAGCACCTTGAAGTAATCGACTATTTATAGATGTTAATTAGTGCTTTACCTTTCCTGATTGAGATAGGCTAAATTCAACATCTTTCTTTTTCACTGAATGATGTTCCTGTCGTTTTTTCTACTTTCAGCCAGTTTGGTGAAAATCTTGTTTAATGCACAAAGTCAAAGTTTTATGCCTTTAAAACATCGATTTCATGAAGTCCTATACAAGGAAGTTCTCTTCACTCGCTGTCATAAAATCTAACTATGCTTAAGCATACATGTGGCATAAAAAGCAAACAGTCTTAAAACAGGGACAAGCGATTCACTCTGAACGCATTAGTGTATTATATAGGCCAGAGTTAACAAAGACTGAATAAACTCAACCACAACCAAAAAGTTTATATCGATGAGTATACTTTAGTTACTGCGTGTACCGAGATAATATCTTTGACCTCTCAATTATCTTTTTTTTTCTTCTTCTTCTTCGTGCTCTTCCCATTTTTTTTTTCTTCTAAATTCTCTCTTTCTGTCTTTCCTTCTTCTTTCTTTAGACCATGGTGTAAAATTCGGACTCTAACAAGTGTAAGGCACGGTTCAATAACGGTTTTCATGTGGGGCTTTGTAAATTACAAAAAAAAAAGTAACTTTATTAGTAAACCGAAATCCAGCTGCGTCGTTTAATAACCTAAACTGTAATAATAATTACATTGTACGATCTATGGCTTCAAAGCAAACGGGCGTAACCTTACTTAATCACTTATCAGCATAAAAATATAAAGGCAAAGCGATGTGGTTTCATAATCCCAAAGAAACTGAAAAAAAAAAATAATGGCATAACAACTGATACAGATATCTTTATGCTGGCTTTATTAGAGGACAACTGGTGAATAAATCGAGTTCAATGTTGAAAATTATTATATTATTATAAATACAGCTATCATTTCTACGAATCCATGGATTTGATTAAAAATAGATTACTTGTGCGTTCGACATGATTAAGTGACCAATAAGAGATACACAAATCTATAACGATTGTTTTGCTCGTCAGTGAGCGACACTGTCATGATAAATAAAATACACTGTAATTACATTGTACAATGTAGGCCTACGTATGGATTTTAAAGTTCAGCAGCGTGGGGAAATAATTCAGATTGTCCCGATCAAAGCCATCTTCAATCGCTGCTCATCGGAGTTAGGCATATTCGAAAGCTACGACTAGCGCAGACCTGCCCGCAAGGGAATAATAATTATTATGTACATGTTCATCGAAAAGTTCGCTCATTGATAACATTCGAATGGTCTCGAGATTCTCTTACTGTGTGTGTAATAGCTTTACTCATTAAGATTCAGTGGTAAAATTACACACAATTCGTTACACGATGATTCTCGAAAATACCCGAATCGGACCCGAGTTCCCCTTGCGCGAATCCCCACGCTACCGGTTACCACACACTGGGCAATTTACATCAAGATGACTCGTAATCTACATAATATCTTCGGCACAAGCATGATAACCATGTCATTACACATAAAACAATTACAATGTACCATCAATTTGTCTCTTGTGGCATACGCCTAAACCCTTGCTGTGCCAGAGACATAAGACATTTATTGTGTAAACCTCAACGGGGTTTTCTCAGTGTCAATCGGGAGTCAGAGCAAACAAAGGATTAATTAGTTGAACACATCAAGTTATGCGTCGCGGGGGGGCCCTATCAAATCGGCAGCACAGAATTGCTGGGAATAATTGGGTTGTACTAAATTGCAGCGTTGTGAAATCTCTACCTCTCAGACGAAGGCAAAGAAAGGATTAATCTCAACAAGTGTTTTCAACGAAAAAGTACAGCCAATTTAAACAAAACAAAAAAGTATACACGATATTAAAGGTGACCTTAGAGGTTATCTCAGATAAGGTATCACCAACGTTCTTCCAAAAAAATAAAAAAATCGTCATTCCTCAAATTCATAATAATCATTTCTTGAACACGAACGTAAAAATGCCCGTCCGGTCTATGCAAGGACGCCTCTCTTCATGTTAGAACATTCCGTATGTCCCATTCGCGATTTTCCTGTGCCGTCTAAAGCCAAAACGACCAGGCGAATGCTGTGCACACCGCGTGATCGGTTTACATGATTTTTTTTTTTTTCAGTTTGGGCGTTCAGATTGCTGCGCACATTGTCAAGTAAACCGAACATTATGCATCCAGAGCTGCTGCTATAGAAACTGTTCTTTCTTCTGCATGGGGTTCCACCGCGGCAGCATACTGATGAAGGGAAACTAGAAATGTTTGATAATCATTCATCGGCACACAAGCAACATAACAAACGACAAACAAAAAGGAGGATGAAAAAACAAAATAATGCAATCACTTCACTGGTCGTCGCAGTAGTTGCGTTATGATGGCTCTACACGCTGAGTATAACTGTATTTTTAAGCATGATAAGACGCGTACGTTTCCTGACAGACCAAAATACTGTCCAAAAGCTGCTGAAGGAACAATAAACACCATCAGTGCGACGGAAGGGTGGAGAGCGGGTAAGGCAGGACGAAGTAAATAATCGCATGGACTCGTCAATAGTGCTCCGATCTCCATTTCAATGGCATACCAAGCACCCCTTACAGCCGTCCAGGTCTCGGGGCTAGTTAGCATCCTACTTCTCAGCTCAATGTAAAAAGTACAGGAAGTCTGGACAGCTCTGGATACATTCAATCTCTGGTATGCTTTCAAGTGGGGCCACAGTGCGACACAAGGGCGAGCATTTTGGCACTTCTTGCTGCGTTTCGTATTACACGATTTTTGGTCTACTGACTTATTGCCACTTGATCCTCACAAGGTAAAGCTGATGGCAACGAGAAAGACTGTGTACAAGTTGTCCTTGAGTCTGAGCGATGGAATCGTGTCATATGGAAGGAATATTCCAAAACGAAGACAACAACAGAAGATGACATCGCGTGCTACACAGCAGCAGGCTCGTCGGTTGGTACGGGCTCGCGACCACCGCGCCGCCGCCACCTCCGGCAGCATGATGCGAAGAGGGGCGCCGAGATGAGGAAACCGCAGATGACGTCGATGAAACCAATTACGCAGAAAGACACGTCGTAGGACTTCGTTTGGTCGTATATACCACCTGGGGTAGTGAAGAAAAGAACAGACAAAGCGGATAAAGACAAATTTTGCATAGAGAATCTCTGAGTCTCTGTTTCCTTAGTTAAAACCACGCACTATTTTATCAATATACACAACTTACCGCAAAAGAAGCGTGCAGGGAGTTCTCAGGGGGAGGAGTTGAATAACAATCCGAAAATAAAATGAATACTTAAACATGACATTTAAAGTCCTCGTTAGGGATTACGGCGACTTAAAATGTAACAGAATGTCACAGAAATGCAAATGTTAATGAGATCAAGTAAACTCAGGCATAAAGCCACAGGACATTTGAGCAGTTTAATTCAGAGTCAATCATTAGAATCTCAAATTCAGATAAGCACTAAAAAAATTATCGTTTTCTTTTTCGATCTGTTATATCTATATGACATGGGACATGAACCGGTATCATTAAAAAAAGAGTGGTAACGCAAAAGATAAACCTGTAGCACAACTCACCGAGGAGGGCCCCACTAATGGGGAAACCAACTCCAAGGGACACCAGGAGCATGGAGACGGCAGGTTTGTAGCGTTCAGTCGCCACGGCACCGTTGACTATGATGAACTGCAGCGAGGTTTTTGAGCCGAGCGAGAAGCCGTTGATGAAAGACAGGATGGCCAAGAACCAGAAGGTGTCGGCCGCGAAATTCAGGCAGAAGGCCACCGCGGACATGAGGTTAAGGAGGAGGTAGGTGAACTCGTTTCGCAGGATTCTCTTCGCCGTGAAGAAGCCGATGAGGAACCGCCCAAGGATGTTGCCGACCCCACCGGCCGTGGCGATGTAGACGGCCATCTGAGAGCTGAAGCCCTTCGCCTCGGCGTTGGGAATGACGAAGAGGACCCAGCCGTCATAAGAGACGCCGAAGAGGATGGTGGCCAGGCAGATGCCGAAGAAGATGGGGTAGTCGACGAAGAGGAACAGATCAAAGAGCTTCGCTATCCCGCGGAACCACCGCACAACGAAGTTCTGCTTGTTTTGCCGCTCCTTCTCGTAATCCATCGCCGCAATGTTTTCCTTGACGGCGACGCTGTTAGACGTGGCGTCGTAGCAAGCCACAATGTCGCAGCTCTTCGCCGCTGACGACTCGAATTCGGTTGCATGGGCGGCAGAGCCATTGGGCGTCTCACCATCGCCACTGATCCTCTGTAAGACGTTCTTCCCAGTGGCTTTGCAATTGGAGTTCGTGTTTGCGGAGGAATGGCCACCGTTGGGCGCCTTCCGGTGGTCATTCAACAACTCGTGCACTTCATCGAGTTGGTCGTCACTTGTACTTGCAGCACCCTCTTGCGACTGACTGTCAGAGGCTGAGTGACACGCACCGCTGTGTCCTCCTCCCTCCTTCTCCTCCTTTTCCATCATTCGCCTTTGCAGATCCTCTTCGCTCGACGTGGTGGTCGCCTCGGCTTTTGGGATCGGCTCCATCAGGGCCCCGCTCACCATGGTGTTCAAGTTGATGGCGCCGAGGATCATCAGGGCCCCTCGCCATCCGTAGTTTTCCACGAAGACCTCGAACAGCAGTGGAAGAATCATGAGTCCGATGCCGCCTCCAGTTAAGTTTATGCTGGAGGCGATCTCGAAGAGGTCTGGAAAGTAGTCTACAGGGCTGGAGTTTGCTGGCAAGACGACAGTACTAAAGCCGATACCTGGGAAGAATGTCAAAAATACGATAAGAGAGTTCACAATTTCCTCACATGTTAATCAATTGCAACAGGAATTTGCTTGGTCTAGTACAAAATCTACGGTGACAGTACTATCTCGTTGGCTGTAGAGAGCAGGGGAACAAATATCAGCACAGAGTTAGCCAATTGTCGAGCAGATCCTTAACCGCTGGAATTTATAGAATCTGGTTTTCATTATGGCTAATGTTGCTATTATTGTTAAATTGTAGAAAATCTCGTTAAGGTTATTCTGTTCACTATCTCTTATAGTAACAATATGCGCGCCACTTGAGGCACTAGATATTTTATGTCCATGTAGGTGTGTGTGCGTGTGTGTGTGTGCGCGCGCGCATGTAAGGCGCCCTCTATGGATAATCTCTACTGACAGGACTCACCGAACATGAAGAGAGCCGCTGCAAACTGGGAACCGATGTTGGCGAGCGACGACAAAATGAGTCCGGCAGAGCCCACGAGACCGCCGGCCATTACCACCTGACGAACCGAGAACCTTCGCAGGAGAGGGGTGTTCATTACCGCTGTTATAAAGAAAGGACAAGAAGGCGACGGAGAAGAAGAAGGAAGAGGAGGTGTAGAAGAGGAGGAATAATGAGAGAAAAGGAAAGCGTATCAAAGTTCATCTAATTAAACGGGATGGCAGAAGTTTCAACAACATCAGCTGTATTAAAACACACACCAAACCACAAACACACACATACACTATACTGTGCAATGTTTAAGCCTTACATGTTTTCGCCGAAATAAAAAGGACATATTGTCACAACTTATATATTTTACACGTTGGGGACATAAAATGGATGAATGCATAAGGTTAACATCTTGAAAACTGCAATTATAGTCCAGAATTTAGCCACCACAACCCTTACCCATAAAAGCCGTCAACGCTCGATTAAGAGCACAAACAGGAAAATAGATAAACCAAGTAAATAGATATATGTATGCTGTTCAGGCTGTCAGGCCATGGATTTTCTTTGTAAGTTCGTGTCAAAAGAAAAAGGAGGAGCATAACGAGGATCTTTTTAGAGACGTTCTGTTGACAAGTTTGCGCCATACTTAACTTCACACCTGTGCTGCACGCAAACAACTACATGTATATGAAGAGTTTTATCGCAAAATGAGCTAAGCGTCATTATTCAACATTTCAGAGTAAGTCCATCATCAGATAGAGCTGCAATCATTAAACCTTTCCAGTAATATCTTACTGCAATACCTTACTCGGAAAATAACAAGGAATATTCTAGAAAAAAAAATCCTGTATTTTCGTATAATTTTCTTTGTTTTCTAGCAGCTTTCATCACAGATATCTCAACTTAGCAAGAATGGATTTAGCGCGATTTGCGATAAATCTCTTCATAAATACAATACAGTAGCAGAGCCAATGACATCATCATGTCCCAACTCTTTCTGACTCTCCTCCCTGTTCCTACACAAGATGAATCGTTAAAGGGATAGTATAGTTTCGGTCGAGACCTAATTTCAGGTTTCTAACATTATTTGGTGATATAATGAGAAACCTCTTATGAAATATGAAAGAGCATGTAATTCTATGAGGAATTCAACGTTTATTTGATGAAAATTGGTTTTGAAATGGCTGAGATATCCAAAAAAGAGCGATTCTAATGAAGTGTGAGACCCACACTTTATTACGATCGCTTTGTTTTACTTTGTTTTTGGATGTTTCAGTCATTCCAAACCCGATTTTCATCAAATAAACTTTGAATTCCTCTTAAAATAGTATGCTCTGTACTATATCATAAGTGTTTTCTTGGTATCTCGCAAAAAGTTAAAAGCCCTATTCTCATCTCCACCAATACTGTACCATCCCTTTAAGTGATCGATTATGACCGTTCTGTCATTAAAACCCCTTTCTCATTAAAGTTCTCGTTGATGGCAGGTTGGTACGGGACTACAATATTCAGATATGTTTGCTCTAAAGGATAATATGTAATTGTATTATTTAAACACAAGGCACAAGAAAAAATCGAATTGCAGTCAGGTGGCAGTTGAGAAAAAAAAAAGTGTGTGACTGTAGCATCAACTTTTCGAATGATGAGTCAGGAAACTGAAACAATCTGGTGGAGAAGCTCTTCCGAGTGAAAACTTCCTGAAGAGTTTAGGCTCCTCCTTAGCCTTCTTCTCGTGTCTCTTTTGTTCAAACAGGGTTATTATTGGTCGATTGCATGTTTTCCCTGTGTCTCGCCCATCCCCGGCCACGCCATATAAAGGACAGTCTGCGTGTAGCCTTTTGTCAAGGCCATCCCGCCATATGACGGCTATGACTGGCAAACGACGCGACACAGCCGAGCGCGACAGAATACTGCGCAACCCACTCCGCTGCCGTCAAGGTGGGCTCTCTTCACCATACAGCGAGAGGCCCTTGACAAAAGGCTACCTTGAGTGGGGAAAGTCAGCTCGAAACAATAACAACAACAACAACAACAACAACAACAGTCACCTGTCAAGGAGGCTTTGAGGAATCACACAAAATGACTGTGTTCAGCGTTACTACGTCACCTGTCGGAGTGCACACTGCACTTTCCACAGCTGATGATACCGACAGACACGCCACTGCCCTGGCGTGACATTTGTGTGTTAACCAATTTCTCGATAATGGATCATTGTTCTTATGCTGTCGGAGTGACAATGTTACGCAGCGTTTCGTAGTACACAATGCTTGTGTTATGTACTGGAATTATGGGAACGGACATATGTGAATACGCACCAATTGCTACATTACAGGGGAAGTATGGAAGGGATAGTCCCTTTCCTGTACAGAGCAGTAGCGGGTTTATTTCAGGTTACAGACACGGTTCAGCAAGATTATGGTTGCCTGGTTTCAAGAACTGTTGAACTTCGATGAATGCGCTTTTCAAAATGTTCATATTACTGATGTACAAACAACAAACAAACATACACATCTACTTACACTCCCTAATACGCTTTCTCATCATATTTTTTTTTTTCAGGGAACAACCAATGACTATCTCAAAAGGAAAGCAGGTCAGTGAATTTGAGCTTTCCGGCTTCTCTGCGATCGTATCCAAACCTTCACCGGTATGTATACTATTGCACTTCCTCATTTTTGTTATTTCTGTATACCGCTTCCTTCATAACCGATACAGTCATATTGTATTTCTTCTTACAGAAAGCCACCAAATAACATCACCGAATGTTCGAGGTTTGGTTTTCACACGGGTGTAAACAGGGGCGGCGCAGCCGTGGGGGCCGTGGGGGCTCGGGCCCCCACACTTTTTGTGCACCATACAAAGGAATACATAAGGTGTCATCACTTTGGGCCCCCCACACTTTTTTCAACCCGGAAGTACGTAAGAGGCACTACAATGGGAGGGGAGAGAATGAGCTGAGGACCCTTTTTTTTTTTTTGCTTGTTAGCTCATGAAACCCGGAAGTGGGCCCCCACACTTTTGAAAACAGTGCGCCCGCCCTGGTAAAAGATAGGTCCTACCTATCTTTCCTGCGCTAGGACGGTAAATAATTCTTCCTTAGCCATGCGTTTCACCTCCTTTCCTATTTACCTACTGAAAAAAAAAAATCACTCTGCTCTGAAATGTGGAAGATTTCATTACAGTAATCGATCTTATTGCTTGTTGAAAAGCATGTACTTGGAATGCACGTGAAAATACCATTAGAATACAATGTAACGCATCAATAAATCTCTGGCAAAACCTGAATAAGACCAGGCCGCCTTTTATGAATACAAATCCTTATTTTCCTTGCACTGTTAAATACCGGCATATGAAATTAATAATTGGTCTATAGCATTGAGAGCAAGTTTACATAAATCAAAATTTGTTTAATCCCCCCCCCCCCTACAATAATCATATGATGTTTGTATTCATAATCGTCTGTATACACTGCAAAAAGTCCGGTGTTAAATATGAAACACCGAGCTGGTGTTAAATTTCCGGTGCTCATTCATGGTGTTAGATTAACACCTCCGGGTGTCATTTCAAAATTCAAAATTGTTTTTTGAATAGTTTCTTAGTTACTGCACTTCTTGTTAATTTTGAACTTCAACAAGACGTTCAAGAATTTTCCGATAAAGTACTTGATTTTTGAAACTAGAAATGTCGCTTTGGCGACTGGTATGCCTCCGCCATAATGCATGATTTTCCCAATAGGTCTAGATAGTACATGTGGACAATGTGTGATTACATTTTCACAAAATTGGCAAAATATTGAAATTACAAGTTTGTCACAAATGTGTTGAATGTTCACCTTCCTTGGCCTAGGTTTAATTGGATGAATATGAGAGCATGTATCTAGGGATTTAAGGACTTTAACTTGACTTTGACCCATTCATACATTTAGGCATTGAGTAATTTTCAAGGTACAGGTGTGGAGAAAAAGTAAAATTTCTGAATTGAATAGTAAATTGTTACCATTTTCATCTGGCCCTTGACCCTAAAATTCATAAGATAATCACTTTCAGGTAGAACATGCATAATATGTACTAAGTTTCAAGATAACTTGAGCCACTTCGAGATATGGAGGAAAAAGTTAGTTCAGCACTTTCACTTGATCTTTGACTTTTTGACCTTTGAGGCAAAAAAAAGAAGAAGAAAAAAACTTTCCAGAGAATTTCTATTAGGTTACACATGCATACACCAAGTGTAAAAAAATAATAACCCTGCTGGCATTGCATAAATATGAGGGAAATAGTTAAATTTTGAAGTGTTGCACTTGACCTTTGACCCCTGACCTTTGACCCCATGAACCCTACATTCTCTAGATAATCACTTCCAGTCAGTACATGTATATACTATGTTCCATGAAGATACCTTGAACAATTTTCCAAGGCACGGAGAAAAAAAAAGAAGTTTTGATATTTTTACTTGACCTTTTGACCTTTGACCTTTGACCTCATGACCCAAACTTTCACCAGAGAATCTTAATTGGGTAATACATGTATACACTAAGTTTCAAGAAAATATCTTCAGGCATTTAATAGATATGGCGAAAAGAGTGAAATTTCATGTATTTGACCCTGACCATTTGACCTTTGACCTTTGACCTCATGACGCAAACTTTCACCAGAGAATCTTAATTGGGTAATACATGTATACACTAAGTTTCAAGAAAATATCTTCAGGCATTCAATAGATATGGTGGAAATAGTGAAATTTTATGTATTTGACCTTGACCTTTTGACCTTTGACCTTCAGCATGTGCACCCAAAAGTTGATAGGCACAACTTCACCCCCTAATACACATACATGCCAAGTTTCATTAGGATACCTCAACAGGTTTTGATAGTTACCTTGTCCACAAAATTCATTATGGACGGACGGAAGGACGGACGGACGGACGGACGGACAACCCGAAAACACAATGCCTCCGGCACCACTTCGTGGCGGAGGCATACAAATCTGTAAATACATTTACACCACAGTAACACCAGTTGGTGTGGTCCCCTATTGAAGCTGGACGGGTGTTATACCACTAAATTAACACCACCAATATCAAATCAACACCAGGCGGTGTCATTATTGAATTAACTCTAGCGCAGTGTCAAAAATATCACCACCCACAGTGTCAAATTAACACCACGAAGTGCCAGGCGAACACTTTTTAACAACGTCACAATACATTTTCTACACCTGTGGGTGTGGTCCTCTATTGAAGTTTGATTGGTGTTAGATTTAACACCCATGGTGTTAAATCTAACACCGATGTTTTTACAGTGTAATGTATGCGTGTATAAATGTATGTATCGTGTATCCATGTGTGTATTTTAAAAGAGATAACAGAAGAGAGAAAGATTAAGGGAAGGGGAGGAGAAGAGAGAGGGGGAGGTGGGAAGAGAGGGAGGGGGACGGAGAAGAGGGCAGTGGTATACTTACAGAGCCAGTACGTCGCCCCGTGGGCCATGCCGATGATGGTACCGATGTAGGCCGTCGACGTGCCGAAGTCCGACGTCATGTCGTTCAGGATGACGCCGAAGGAGCGCACGGTGCCTGTCTCGAGGAAGGAGACGAAGAAGACGCCCATCAGGATGAACCACCGCTTCACGCCCCGCGTCAACCGATGTCGCACGGGCTCCATCCTCCCTCGCGATCACGACCTCGTCACGACGATGAAAAAACAGCGGTCCCTATGAGTATTATCAAAACGGAAGAAAAACGTGATAGAAAAGGTTTTTATAGCGCTTTCTTAAAATTTCAAACAACAATGACACTCTTTGAACATGAAACCTGTAAACTTTACCATCAACTTACTATGCAGAAACATATAATTCAATACAATGTTTGAATAAAACAATGTTTCTAAAAACTATAGAATATAATACCGTATGATAGTGTAGTTAGGTAGTAGACCAATGAATAATATACAATAATGTCATCTCATTGTTTTCATCAAACATTATGTACTACAATGTGAGACAACATGGCCTTAGCAGTGGTTAGCACGTAACACATCGTAACATGACCACACATCGTTAGTGGCACCAGCTGAGTGGCCTAAGTTAATACGAGGGATTTCATCGGAGTCATCCCACGAGTTCGTCACTTACAAGTCCACGAACAAGACATTGGGGGGGGGGGGTCCATGAGTGCAAACCTTGCCTTGAATATGTCTTTGTGGGAGTGACCAAGTTATCGACAACGCGGCCATGTTGAAGGTTATGGATTACAAACAACCCTGCAGTCGTACAGGCTGGCCGCCCTATTAATTAATTTAACCACTTCCATACACAGAACTCATACATTCAGTGATACATTCATTGATCCATCACAATAACACGCAAACTTGGAAGAAGTGCACTTTGTCATTGGTGTTCACTTGCTCATTCATGCATGACATTTGTCATCACAATTAGGTATAAATGGAAAGAGGAAGAGTTCCCCTGTCCTCGCAACCAACGCGTTGCGCTCTCTTTAGCTATCAATAGTAGCCCTCAATATTTGGGTTACCCTTTTTTATACGTACTGTATGAGGAATTTTCTTCGTGGAAGCCCATTCGTCAAGATTACTGCACTTTTGACGATTGAAATCTGCGTTCGTTTGTATACAAAAATGTGAAGTTTATGGTCATGCATATTACCAAAAACAAAAAAGAGTTAATGTATGTATGTATGCGCAATTACGGTTTGTCCGTATTCAGGAATGAAAGAGCGGGGGAATTTGATGAAGCGTTCTGATTCGTTATGTATAGACTCGAAACTTCATCTAATGTTAAACTTGATGCACTTAATAGGGATTACAACAACGGATGACGCATAGACAATAGCTGAAAAAGTTCAGCTCCATTTCAACCCAGCCTCACATTTACAATGGGAGTGATACAGACGGCGCAAATTTTGATATTCACCGGTTCAGCGGATATAGACGTTATCAGTTTTGGTTCAAGTGTCACTCGTTATCACGGATTAGCGGCAAGAGATAATCCGTCCGCAGACGATGATGACGGGCAAGGGGTATATGTGACTGTATTATCGTGTTCGTTTGTAAGATTATGCCCTCATTATCTATCAACTCGTAACACAGACCAGTAATACTATTATTCAGAGGAACATGAATGACAAAATAGATTTGCAATATTCATATGCTAGATATTGACAGACAAAAAGCTGGTAATAAGATTGGGGAAATGTCTGGCGACTGTGAAAAAGCAAACAAAAAGATTACAAAATGTACTATCATTCAGAAATAAGGTCAAATTAAAAGGACGCATTGTTTAGATGAGAAATAATCATTTTTAGTTTCAAAAATAGTTTAGCTGGAGAGCACAGACACATAGTATCATATCGCAGGAAAGTATACAAACGTGATTCAAGTTAGAATACACAGCAGTAGCACTGTAAAATTGACTTTAAAATGTTAATGTTATTGCCCTCGGAATTAAGAGAGAGAGAGAGAGAGAGAGAGTGCTTCCTGACGCTCGAATCTGATAATTCATTGTAATGACTGGTGCGATTTTACAACAACAACAAAAAAAGGCAAAAAACAATACGAAAACCCATATCGACATAGCGAACAGGTTTCTTGAATAAGGCAAATTTCACATACGGGATAGCCTACACTAATCTAATACATGGTGGAGATGTACAATATCTGAGAAAAAAAAAACAAACAACAACAACACGCAAGTAAGAATTCAGCCAATTTGGGCCTACACAATGTTCTCAACTCAATGAATGGAGTCGTTGCGAAATTCCAAATATGGATCGTAATTTACCAAGCCTGCATGTTTAATGGTACATATCAGTCATACTAGATAACAACTGGTCATATAATAATTGTGTAATTTCTCGTTCACTTTAGTTAATTTACAGTGTTTTAGCTCTTGTATTTTGAAATAAGATATAAGGTGATTTATTACAATTTCGTTATAGCAATGATGTATCATAATTACTGTCTCACTATCGTCGCACACTCTGTTTCTGTCACAATGTGCCCTTTACATATTTCCCATCAAAAAGCGTGAAATGTATACTATTTTGTCTTGTCGAAAAATAAAGAATAAATTTGAATTGAAATGAAATGAACTGAATTGGATAAGGCAATGGAGATACGTTTCTACTTCTTACATACCCCAAACCTCTGCAACATCTGGTGACATACAGTGAGTAGGTTTCTTATACTGTATATCTTTATATAAATATTTTGGTCAGGATATATCGACGTCATAGCACGTACACAACACGGTGAAAGACCTCTTGTATCTACGTTTTTACAATAATGCCTCAGATTTCAATGCGATTGTGAAGTCGACATACCAGAATATAATAGATATAAGAAAAGATTGGTTACACGAATATAAATGACACGTGTGTCCTCTCCATAGAGCTGTATTTACATAATAGAGCTCTATGGTCCTCTCCAAGTAACTGCATACGAAAATGGAACATATGGAGCTCGGACAAGCGCCGGTGCAAAGTACGCGACAGCGATTTGAACCCTTTGACGGTGGGGGGGGGGGGGGGGTCATTACGTAATCGTTTCATTGGATAAGAAGTGCATTGACGCCTCCACTGATTATGCCGAAACAATAGGGATGTAATCCTTATGTCATTTGATGCTTGATAGCAGTAGGCCTATTTAAATGCCAATGCCGCTATTTCTTTTTTTCTTTTCAACAATCCATCCGTCCCCAAAGCTGAGCGATACCTTCAGGGATGAAGCGGAGGGGGGCGGCAGGGATCAGTTACAAATGAAGTGAATATTCTACGTTCATAAGTGTCGTTACCGATTTTTATGTTGTTCAATAACGATTATTACGTACGGTTTTCCTTTCATTTAGATAAATGAATTAAATTTACGGAAGAGTCGAGAAGATTCTTGACTTTCAAAAACGGAGCCCCCCCCCCCCCCCCCCCAGTACCATCCCCGTCAAGTGCCTGTATAGTCCTTGGATGAAACGTCTTTTATTTTTAGACCGAGGTGTAAAATCCGTACCTGACAACGCTGGGGTACTGATAACAGGCGCGACTCTCTGGCAAAGCATTTCTATCACTTAAAACACGATTATACCCTAGGTTAATAGGACCATGACTTCAATGAACCAGAACTTGTGCAATGGCAAAACCCTATACAAAGGGGGCCATTCGCATTGCCGTTCACAAGTGCAACACACGTGTGTAGCCATTAGTTCAAACATTTTTAAGTTCTCCGGGGTCCACGTTAGCATCCTTTTTAAGGAACCTCGGTCGCAATAATTATTGTCCCAACACTCGTGATACAAAATGAAGGCAACTCTCTTTTCGAAAACAACCTCACTCCCAAGACAACCTCTTTTTTACCCCTCTGCGCGATATTACCTGCCCGTATTGACCGATTCGGGTTTGTTGAGGGCAGCAGACATTTTATGGCACTGGGCGCAGCCATGAGCTCAAATTGCGGTGTCTCAGCCGACCCCCCCCCCCCCTGCTCTCCCCCACCCCCAGGGCAACATATTTATCGCGCACTTGTAACAAAGGTTCGCGCACAAGGCAAACATTCGCGCACTCGGTACGAGACGCCCATTGGCTATGCCAAGCAACCATGCATCAGTTTTTCATTCTGCGCGCGTGCTAATGTAGGGAGAGGGGTGGGGAGTGGGAAGGGGGGAGGGGGTCGGCTGGCGTTTTTTTTTAAGACGGCACAGATTGGGGCATGGCGCGTGTTAAACCTATGGGAAAAACGTTGGGTTAGGGTTTTTGGTTATGGTTATGGTTAGGGTTAGGGTTAGGGTTGGGGTTAGGGTTAGGGTTAGGGTTAGGGTTAGGGTTTGATGGTTAGGGTTAGGATTAGGATTAGTGTTAGGTTTAGGGATAGGGTCCCCGATAGATTTTTAGTTTCCCCAATCTGTGCCGTCTAAAAAAAACACGCGGGATGCGCTGAGACACCGCGTAATGGCGCTGCCCATGCCAAAAATACACAATATAGCGCGTCACAGAATCGGTCAATAGGTTTGCGTGTGAAATTTGTGGACATTATTGATTCATTGGCACAGCAAGTGTCAAAGGGGCGCGACACAGTAGTTCCTCGCCAGTACTTGCATGCATATTCCCCTACTCCATTAAAGACACCGGGATCAAGGTAATATCAAATGAAACAAAAACCCAAAGAAAAATGTGGATTGAGTGAAAGGAGCAACATTAGTAGAACACATTGGTGAAAGTTTGAGGAAAATCGGACAATCGATGCAAAAGTTATGAATTTTAAAAGTTTTGGTGTTGAAACCGCTGGATGAGGAGACTCCTAGAGATTATGACGTCATGTGTGGACAACAATATGAAGAAATATAAAGAGAATCCCCCCCCCCCCAAAAAAAAAAAAAAAAAAAAATCACTTTTCTAGCATAATGGAAGAGCACTTGACTAACCGCTTTCAGAAAGCATGGGAGATATATTGCTACCCTCAACACTATGTCAACATCAAGTTGATTGAATGTGTAATTTTCATGAAAAATTATTCTTTGTGGATTTCCCTTTATATTTTCTTTATACTGTTGTCCACACATGACGTCATAGCCTCTAGAAATCTATAGTAATCTCCTCATCCAGCAGTTCCAACATCAACATTTTAACAATTCGTAACTATTGCATTAATTCTCCCATTTTCCTCAAACTTTCACGTATGTGTTCTACTGATGTTGCTGCTTTCACTCAACAATTTGCTCAATCCACATTTTTCTTTGAGTTTCGGTTTCCTTTAAAGGTCTTGTTTACCACTGAGAGCAGTGATTAAAAAAAAAAAATCAAAATATTACATTTGATGCATAATAGTCAGCTGTATCACAAAACAACCCACCATATACATATTTTGCAATAAAACCTAATAAAATATAAGGAGATATCACTATTTTTTTTTTCTCGATATACCGTAACTGTAGATGGTCTTATCGGGAAACACTATGATAACCATTGTTCACATTTTGCATACTTAATAACACTTAACATTGATTGTAATAATTCAATTTTCTTACATTTGTTGTTTCTATCTCTTACTCACAATTTAGAACTATTTGAAAGTACTAATGCTGGGTTTTTATTTCATCTGCAAATGACAAATTATGTCTTTAAGAGTTCACACAACGTATGTGATCTCAAAATCTGCAATCAAGCCTTTCGGCTCGAGGGAAAACTTTCGCTACATGACGCACGTGGATGGGGGTGAGAGGAAGGAAGTGAATATGACACATGTTGTATACGGAAACCTGAGCCCATTTTTCTAATCCTTGGAAAGATCTAGTTGGCGGGGCGTCTTTCACTAAAATACTTCAAAGAGAGGGGTGCCATTTCGAGGAGAAAGAGAGGGAGAGAGAGAGAAAAAAAAAATAATGCAGTTTCCTTCCTTAGCAGATCGCTGGAAACAAACGAAGAAGAGCCATATGGGTGATATAATGTCTAGCGTTATTCAATTAGAACATTGTTGTGCCCAAAGCAAGCCATTATTGATGCCTTTAGGCCTTCCTGCGCTGACCTTGTGCATCTATTCTAGGTATATATCATGCACATCTGAAAGGAGTTAGTGGGACTAGGGAGGTATGATAATTTTCTCTCACCTCCCTGGCGGGATTATTGACGGGTGAATTACAGAATAGCCAACTCCAAAAACATTCGTTAAAGAAATATTAATACTTACCATTTGCAGGTGAAACAAAACCCCAGCATCAGTGTTCTATAATAGTTCTAAAACTGGTGAGTTTGGGGTACAAACAAGCACTGTAAAAATTGAATCCGTATACAAACTAAGAATAATAGTTATAATGAAAATAGTTTCAGACCAAACCGTCTACAGTAATGGTTTAATGACAAAAATACTGATATCTCCTTATATTTTAGGCTTTATTGCAAAAACTTGATGTTTTGTGATACAACAGACCTACACATGCATCGAATGTGATATCTTGAACTTTTTTGAAATTACTGTTCCCACAGGTAAACTTGAAGTTGAGGACCTTTAACATATAACATACAAAATACCTTCAACAGTAACTTTCTTCTTCGTTTTCTCTCCCGTCTTCCTCTCAACCTCTCTTCACTTTTCCATCTCCCCTATTCTCGTTCTTCTAAAATTCTTTTTCCTATTTCTCTCGAAAAGAGTCTAATATCCACGTTCGCAATATGCGCGGAGTTTAAAATCGTGTCTGAATTCAGTTGTGTTTCGTTTTGCTATCCTACAGATTGAACAATCAGATGAACTCAAAATGAACTGTCTCTTAAAAACAAACAAACACACTTGTTCAAACATTGGGGTTGTAAAGGTTACGGCGAGCAGGACAGTTACATTGTTCAGACAGACAGTATAAAATGCTTCACAGTTAAGGTACATTGTGCTTGAACATAATGATTATAATGAGGTACAGAACATGACATGAATAGTAACATCTTACCTCGAAAATAAAGAGAGAGAGAAAAAAAAAGGTGCAACCCAAATAGCGAGGTCAAGATGATTGTCTCCAAACAAATTTAACACAATCGACACTCCTCGAACGGTGCAAACTTGACGGATTGTGTAGCCGACGGACTAAGTGCGTTACATCCCACATAGCTCGTTTCAACTTGTCCAGATCGGTGATGTCCAAACATCGGTGATCTGTTCTATTCAAGTGAAAATTGAAGTTGGTGTTCTCTCTGAAACGTCAGCCGTACACTGCTTGAACAGTGACTTGCACATCAATCGATGTTGGCTCGATTTGCAATTTATCAAGATACAATACATATGCTTTGTCAATGCAATGGTCATTGTACATTAATCACCCGTCCACCACAACGCCTGCGCGTTACAAACGCAAACACGCGCGCGCAATCTGTTCCTATTGGGAGCAGATAGGAGGCAAAGGTGGCACACGTGTTGTACACAAGCCACAAGCCCTTCAATTTCTATGTTATTAAATTTTCCATCAATCTGCGAGTGTTTGATTTTATAAAAAGAAGCTCCCCGAAAAAGTCAAACCGTTGTTTGTTTGATTTTTTTTTTCATTAAAGGGAAAATCGAGGAAATTTTTAAAACAAAGAGCAAAATCTTACAAGTTTGTACAGCAGTGAGAGTTTGATCAAATCCGGATACAAAATAATACAGGAAGATATGAAATCAAAAAGTCTTGCTGATTTTCACAAAGGAGTTCTTGTACAGTCAATAATATGAACCATTATGCTAATAATTATTCATGATGTCATCCCTGTTCTCACAAGATGACTAACAACAGGCCTATGTACATTAAAGGGATCGTGTAGTTTTGGTTGAGACCTTATTTCAGGTTTCTAACATTATTTGGTGAGACAATGAGAAACCTCTTATGAAATATGAAAGAGCATGTAATTCTATGAGGAATTCAACATTTGATGAAAATTGGTTTTGAAATTGCTGAGATATCCAAAAAAGAGCGATTCTGATAAAGTGTAGGACCCACACTTTATTACGAACGCTGTGTTTTACTTTGTTTTTGGATGTTTCAGTCATTCCAAATCCGATTTTCATCAAATAAACTTTCAATTCCTCTTAAAATGGTATGCTCTGTACTATATCATACGTGTTTTCTAGGTATCTCGCAAAAAGTTAAAAGCCCAATTCTCATCTCCACCAATACTGTGCCATCCATTTAAAACTTTAAATTAAAATGTAATTGACATAATCAGCGGAATCTCTGGCGCTTTGGAACGATACTTACTGTTCTATGAGCTAGAAAGAATGGAAGAATCGAAATACGCAATTAACATTATATCCTACTCCGCAATGCCATGAGGAAGAGGACAGTGCCATTGTGATCAGTCAAATTAAACCTATTGCAACTGATAATAATTTATTTTCCACGGACTCCCGAGGTTGATGGCTGGCCACCATTTATTATCAACAGCTGACAACTTGCTGGCCACGACCAGGCATTGATCTTTGTACCTCTGGGAACATCTCACGAGAATGACGCAATCAGAGAAATAAAAAAGTGCATCACCCGCTTCACGTCAGTGCAGCGCCAATGACTCGTGCACTACATAATAACTAATCGTGTGTTGTTTTTGTGTATTATACAATAATATTTGAGGGTCGATTGACTTGTTAATTCCGCTACCGCTTGAAGGTATATGCAGCAGGCGCTATATTCGAGCGCTCACTTCTCATTTTTTTTTTCGATTACACTTTCACGAGATCAAGTCCAAAAATACCCTTTTGACAGTCAGATATAAGGAAAACTCAAGACGTATATACAGTGAAACTTTTATTAAAATGTCAAAAAGAAATAATATTCACGAGGTCAATGAAAATCACCTTATGTGACCATGTGTTTAACTTCAATTCGAACTTTTCTCCATATTAAGGGAAAGATATATAATAAGCCACAGCAGTGATAATGTCTTGACCTTGGATATGGTTTCTAATCCATGCTGGTACTATACTATTCATAATTATTTCTTTTTCTTCTTTTTTTCACATAATATCCCTCTTCTTCCCGTGTTTGTTTGTTTTTGTTTTGTATTGTTTTTATGTCTTTTTTTTTTATTCATTTTGATTTCACTCTAATCGACCCTGTAACTTCAATATGGAATTAATTAGTTTGTTGGTTTTGTTTTGTTTATTTGTTTCTTTTTTGTATTTAACAAGAATGTATCTACCAACAGGACTCGTGGGTGTATTTCAAATCGGGACTCGGTAGCCACAGGGAATTGGACTAATCCTGAAACTAAACGAGAGGAGGCAAACAGGGCGAGAAGAATCTCGGCGGGATTTTTATTGGACTGATGATTCGAGGGCGGGACTCGATGAGAGTGGCCGGGACTGAGGAGCAAGTGGCGGGAATGGAAATTCACTAGAACCATGGATATTGGTAGATTAAAGGAGAACTTGTAGTTCGAAGTTTTATCTTTATTTTATGAATATTCAGGAGGAAGTTATTACATGAGACCCCGCTCGAGCATGCGCAGTCGTTATTCAAAGCTTTGAATGTGGCTCTATACTCTCAGTAGATCAAATGGGAGAGCTAACACTACTTGTTCATATTGTAATGTAATTACACTGCTACATATTGTGAAATAATAATTATATGAGGCTCCTATGTCATCAACAGTGTTCAGTATAATTTCCTAAAGATTTTCAGATTATTGATTTCTCTGTTCAAGGGCCACAACAAATGCCGCAGGTCTATATAATATGGAGCTGCTGATTTATGAACTATACATGAAGATGTGAAATTATGAAAATCGTCTGGAATTCCCCTTTAAGGAGAAATTTATCGGCATGATGATTGAAGTAGGCCATCTTGCCAACGCTAGCAAAATGTACCAGAAAGCAAACAAACAAACAAGCAAGTTAAAAAAAAAGTCTATAATCTTTGCGCCATTGTAGTTTGACTGTTTGCATCTTGATTGTTGTTTGTTTGTTCTTGTTCTTATTTTATCAAGTAGAGCATTTCAGCCCTTGTGGGTATACGCCACTAAAAGTATATTCTAATATCGTCCATGTACAAGTCACCTAATACGTGAACTTTAACCCCTAGCCATGTTCACCTCTGACCCACAATCCCTACAGTCATGAGATTAATTCGTGCAAAGGACTCTCGCTATTGATATAAGTTTACCACATAAACCGCATTGACATGATACGGGTAAATGTAATGCCCTTCAGGAAGACGTAGGTTAATGAGGGGTCAGATTGTGTTAAATGTTCAATACACTTTCATACGTAGGAGATTAAGAACAATCTCAATGGATAAATGGACGAAGATTTTTACCAGTCACGTTACATTGTCTACAATATTATCAGACTTATCGGCTACGTACACCACTTCGGTGCTTATTTAGGTCAATATCCCAAAAACCTCGTACCCCTCGGGTGCCAATCAAAATTATCATAGACTGTGCAAAGCACGTTTATCTGCCTGGGTCAACACACAGCCTTTCAAAGCAATGTCACTGATATTAGCATTTTGATAGAGTAATCGTCCATACAGCAAACACACAGTAATAAAGAAACAAAATATGGAAGGATTTGTCAGCGAAAAATCAGCATCATAAATCAATGAAATTCAGCAATTAATGTCCAAGCGATGACGCAGCAGATACAAAGTCTGACCCAATCTAAGGCATTGTCAAACGACCTCTAACGTGTCGAGATAGGATATTCAAACTCAGCTAAATCTACACAGAAGACATTCTCATGAGAAATCGGAAGAGCGGCCGTTGGGGGCAGTTGACCGTTCTCCTGAAAGCAGAACTATGTCAGTCACTTTGCTGTTTAGACTTATTCATACGCCGTCATTAAAAAAAAAAAAAAAAATGACATAAGCAGGGAAGCTACATTAGCATGGTACATACAGCATTGAGCGTGGACATTCTTTAATAGATGATTTGGTGCATTATGCAGATGATTACGTCCTTGTCGTATCTGCGAAGGAAACATAATGAAACGTTGCAGACTTTTCCCGTCTTTGTCAAGTCTGAGTGTCATTTCTGTCACATATCAATATAACTTCAGCAAGGTCGACACAATCTAGATATAAAAAAAAAGGGTCCTCCAAAGTTATTGTGAAAGAAAGCTCGTCTTGCTCTCAAATAGGATGCGCCATCGTAAAGATATGCATCCTTATCCACAACACATTATCCGTTCTTACCGAGGCGGTATCGCATAATCCTTTTTTTTTTATCAAAGTTCAATGTTCAAAGTTTATTTCATTTTTCAACAAAAACATATGTTTCACTTCATTTAGTAACAGAAAATAAGGTAAACAGAACATAGTGAAATAAAAAGACTACAACAATTGAGGACCTATAGTAATCATACATTGTATTGCAAGAAAGAAACAGAAGTGATCAAAGTGAAGTACATGTATACCGTTGTTTTTTAAATGCGAAAAATGGAGGGACCCACTAAAAAGACAGAGCTTGTAGTATGCGGGTCCCTTTTCACATTACTCCTTTTAGATGTAGATGCCTTGTAGATGTAGAACCTTGTAGATGTAGAACCTTGTAGATGTAGATGCCGTAGCTCTCCTTCCTTTTCACATTACTCCCGATTTATTCTATCATCATAATAAATATTCTCAAAGCGACGAAGCTCGCCATCAACACGTGTAAATGTCTAATAGTCAACCGTTGGTGTTGCCAACCAAATGAAAGCACTTCTGTGTAACTGTGTAACTGTATAACTGTGTAACTGTAACTATTCCAGTTTGTTCCATTTAGTCATCTAAATTCAGATTTCAGATCAGAGTATTTCAAAAGAATGTTTGTTGTAATTGTTGCTGCTGCTTTTTGGTTTGGTTTGGTTTCGTTTCGTCATTTGGTTTTCTTGAATATTTGAATATTTGGGGGAAGTAACAGGGTCAATATGCTCCTTACATAAATCATATGCAAGCAGCATTTTTCTGGAAGTTTACTTCAAATCTCCTTATTGGAAAACAGTTTCGTCATCACACGTATATACTGAGTACATACAGATTTACTTACAGTCCCTATCATAATCATCTAAGCTTCTAAGACGGTGCTAGTACACAGGTTGTTTGATATAGTTTACTTGGCAATATCATATTGGTTGTTACAGCAATGTGTCTTAAAATTGAATTGATGCAATGCGTTTTGCCCGTAAAAGACCGAGGTGTATACTCATTGTATAATAGGTGTAGGCCGTTTGGCCTTATCAAATAACGCATTCTCTCAAACATTTTTCATCACATCATATGATTGCTCTCTGTGGATTCTTTTTTACAGATGTTGTGCTTCTGATCAGTGAACTGCGTTTACAAATAAATCTTAGAAAAAAAAAGAGAGCATAAAACTAACAAAAACAAGAAAAAAAAACACCTGCCCATAAACGCCTCTTGCTCAGTACTTCGAGTAGGCCATACGTGCATCGTAAAATCGTACACTTATCATGTTTATATTTGATTTTAGCATGTTTAGCGAGACGTGCATCCAACGTGCAACATTCACCACCATGCACAAATGTGTCAATGACATAAGGGTGAGTGTTTCTTTCCCACGTATACACTCTGCTGTTGGTAGCCCATCAAAATTGCCTTTAACATAATAAATAAAACAGAGAAAATTAGCTCGATCGTTAGAGAGGGACTTGACCACCTCAATCTGCTAATTCGGAATACGATACAAATGACGTGATGTCAAGGGACGTACCAGATCTTCTAAGGCCCAGGGCATGCAGTGTACAATCAAAACAATTAGGACCTACGACGAACACATCTTCAACGTTGCAGAGGAGACCTTGTAATTACACTACCCTTTAAAATCCACATGGATTTAAGAGAATTGGGGAAGTTCAATTGACATGAACGGGAAATCATCTCACATTCCAAGCTAATTCTCGCCAGCTGCTCACAAAAGCATGACTATAGTTCAGCTGAAGATAGCCTATACGACATATGATTTTTACCTCGAAATGTGTTTTTTATATTTAGAGGAAATTCGACGAAAATTGAAGACGGTGAAGAAAACGAATTTCTTTGATTCATCTCTTACAAATTACTACCTCTCCATCTCAGATACATTGAGCCCAAGCAGCGGTTTACGTTCCTAGCTAGGAAAAAAAAAAAAAAAAAACGTTTACACAAGTTCCTGCTCATGTGAAACTCAACCGACGATTACCTCCCCTCCCAACGGCTATGAAAATACCAATTATTTTACAACTCGGCAGCTATTGCTTATAGGGACATTGAACTGACTTGCCAGAACAGACCCTATACGAATGAGAAATACCACATTCAAGACACCCATCAAAGCGCCTTGATAAAATCATGGACTAATGATAAGACTACTAGAATATTGTCATACGTCCGTCATTCAAAGTCCACTAACATAGCCAGACAAGACTAGTGTACTTGACCGATTTTCCGATTCTTCATTTTGTTTGAATGAATTCTATCAGTCTTTCTTTTTCCTTCTGTATTCTGCCTTGACGGCCAGTAAGTGGGATTGTTCAGGAAGAGACGTCGGGGAGTTACAATGACCTCGAGACACAGTGCACTTATGAAGGTCATGAGAATGCGGAGAACGTCGTGACGTCATCAATGGCCTGCGCCGATGATTGTCTCTGTATGTTACCTGTACGAAGCAAGGGATCGCTTTTCGTACAGAGCGCTTTCCCTCCTCGCAAGAATTGACCAAGTGCACCGACGCTATGTGGTTCTTCTTCTCGATTGGCATGCAGCTTGTAAACCAAGCAGGTATCATACACCTCACATACCTCCTTGATGCAACTTACACCATGTTTAGTGGCCCCATGCTTATACACACACCATGGAGCTCGATGCTGAATGCAGTGTACCATAATGGAGCGACAAACATATGGTTTTATTGCGGCGCCACCTCCCTGTTGATACCACGGAGCTACTACACACACTTGAATCACTCAAAGCATAATTATACCTGGGCCACCCCCTGATTATACACACAAAGCCACACTCACATACACACTCCCACAAGAAGAACTCACTGCTTGGGTGCTTCCCTTATTAAAGTTTTGACTCAAAATGATTTTTTATAATTTGCTAAATTAGATAATTCCAACTAAAAGATTTTTGGTTCATGAGAGGAAAGTTGGCGCGACGATGAAGATTAATGAAATCACTCGATTCATTTGCCAAATAATTGCTACTGTGATCGATTCACCTTTGTTAGGCTACTTGCAAGCATGTGAATCAATTTCTAAAATTGATTAATATGTCTAAAATTCAATCTAATCTTATTACAAAAACAACAACAAAGAATATCGTACACAGGGTTCTGTTCCATCGTTAAGCTACAGTTCCGTAGATACTGATGGACTATCATTTTGCAAGGAGGTGTCGATTTTAACACGAACCGTATATAGTGTAGCTTTAAGCGGTTCACATCGCAAAGGGCGCGGAATATTATTCCCTCAAAGCCTATTATCCCATAGGCTCACGTCACAGTAATGTCAACAGTCCACATTCGTATTATGACACCCGCCCCCATTATTCTGTGCGTTGCCCCATACATGTCACTAATTTTCATATTTCTTTGCGGAACCCTCACGATTGTTTTTCATAACCATAAATCTGTCCCGGTCAACGACTTCTCCAAGTTGCTAAAATCAAGGAACTTTGTACATGCTAGAACATACACTGGGATTAAAAGAACAAAGGAAACAAACAAATCACCAATAAACGCTGATAGCAGAGTATCATTTTAGCTACGCGTGAATGTCAGGACAGGACGAACCGTGTATAGATGTACACCATAAATACTGGAAATATCCATCTCCTTAACAATAATTTATTGCAAAGTCTTATGACCTGCATGCCTAAACTAAATAACCATGCCATGACTTTAAACATCCCTTGGGCTCAAAACAACACCACAATTCTTTGTTTGTTTGTTTTTCTTTTTTAACTTTTCGGGGGGAAAGAGGCTTTTCAGGCTTTTCTGCATTTCATTATGTACGCCAAGTAATGTGAAATGGCATCCCCTATCTATGTCGATTTCAAAAGGCAATAACAGCTAAAAACAGCATAACAATTATATCAATAATAATAAATATAGATAATGATACTAACAGCATTAGAGGCAGAGAAGTATAAAACATAGCAATGCAGATATCCATGAAATAATGACAACAACAGTTAGAAAATTATAATAATGATAGTAATAATAATAATAACAATGATGATGACAATAATTCTTCTTCTTCTTCTTCTCCTTCTTCTTCTTCTTATTATTATCATTATTATTATTATTATTATTATCATCATCTTCATCATCATCATCATTATTTTAACAATAATATAACTATGATATTGTTATAAGTTCCATTTTCTCTTTTACCGTGAACTTAATGTCTCAAGATATTCAGTGTATTGAAATCAATCAATCAAAGCAATGTATAACTCCACCATGACAGCATTAATATGAGCTTGGTAGAGAGCTGGGGGGTGTTTCACAAAGCCGTTCTTAAAGTTAAGAAGGACTTAAGTGCGACTGGTGATCAGTTCTTGTGTGCTATACTTATCAGAATTTCAATAATTCAGCACACAAGAACTGATCACCAGTCGCACTTAAGTCCTTCTTAACTTTAAGAACGGCTTTGTGAAACACCCCTCTGACCTCACTATGACGTCATGAAGTGTAAAATAATAGCTAACCGAGATCATTTATTGGAGAAATCATCTCAGAACATCCAATTCCACGTATTAGTTTTTGAAATAAGATTCTCCCATCTGTACAGTAGCAAGGTCATCAAGACAGTGAAGGTTGTGCGGGATGTATACACAGCATGCGTTCATTAAATTTCGCGTTTGCGAAGAGAATACACAGAACTTTGACTTTGGTACTGCATATCAAAGCAGGCGCATCGCAATAGGGAGCTTATTTACAGAAAGCAATACATTACACGCAAAGAATAGAAATCATAAAATTTTACGATCATTGCAACTCGTCTTTGCCATAATCACATTTATGAACACATAACGAAGACATTGTATGCAAATATAAAGGTCACTGCACTTATTGCCACAAAATAAATAGTGGTAGATAGAACAGAGCAGAGTAGCCTTCGTTGAAGCAGGACAATAACGCAAAACAAGACGAAACATAAGAGAATCAATCGCACAAAATTTTCGTTTCTATTAAAACTATACTCATTCGTTCGACTTGCTACTGCCACGATAGCGAACTAGGGAGAATGTCATACCCCGGCCTTTAAAAAGAGGTATAAGTCAAATATTGTTTCACTCCCCCCACCCCCCACCCCCCCCCCCCCAAAAAAAAGGCATTAAAAATCTTGCAATTATTTTCTTCATACCGTTGCCATCACAAATCATTTTAGTCTTTCGACAGCGGTGACGACATATGAATTTCATAGCAGCAATAATGAAAATGATAATACATTTATCATTACTATCTTGGTAGTAGTGGTAGTAATGTAGTAGCAGTAGCAGCACCAGTATCTAGTTTAGTAGTAGTAGTAGTAGTAGTAGTAGTAGTAGTAGTAGTAGTAGTAGTAGCAGTAGTAATAGTAGTAAT
Organism: Diadema setosum; assembly: GCF_964275005.1. NCBI lineage: Eukaryota > Metazoa > Echinodermata > Echinoidea > Diadematoida > Diadematidae > Diadema > Diadema setosum. Next base: position 32,154,335 of record NC_092687.1, read on the forward strand.
AGTAGTAGTAGTAGTAATAGTAGTAGTAGTAGTAGTAGTAGTAGTATAGTAACAGTAGTAGTGTGGTATAGCAAAGAGAAGCCACACTCTTTCATCTTTTGTTTAAGTAGTCGAAACATTTTGAACGGATTGTCCAATAACTTGTCTGATGTACATTACTTTACGACCAGTTTAGTACTCACTATACACATACGGCATTTGGAATGACGTCCTCAGAACGCCAGCAGCGAGAGCAAGGACCTCGTGAAAGGCTGACGCAACCCGCTCCGGCTCTCGTAGCTTTTCGCTTTTATGCGATATACCGAGTGCAAACAAAACCGTGGGGTCTTTAAAATTGGCTAATAGACAGCGGAGTAACACATAATCTCATCTTTGACCGGAACGATAACACGATAAAACAGAATGCCCAGGTACATCGTGTGCATTGTATGAGTTGCTGCACGTTACAATCCTGAATAATCATTGCCCACAAAGGCCGACAAGTTAATGATGCAAAACAAACTTCATGACCTTGTGGTATCTCCCGTGGTGGATTGCTAATAAGCATCTTTACTTCGATAGGAGTGGTATAGTTTTAAAGATGAGGGATTCAGCCATAAATTTTTGGCAAGATAATTATAGAAACCACTCGTGATGTCTCATGTTGACAAGGATCACCAAGGCGACAAGCAGTGACCTCTATAAGCTAACAGTGACCCACTTTCACACGTATCTACAAAGACATGTAGCAAACAAATGGGTACTCGCAGACAGACAACAATGGCATTCGAGTGTGTTCCCGCTTGACCCCGTGAGGCGAGGGCGGCAAACTGTGCGTCGCGAGAGGATCGCCCAAGGTCAAGGTCCACTGTATCCGGTTTCTAGGAAACTAGGTCAGCGGGAAGAAGCGGCGTGGGCCGGAGGCGAGCGAGGGAGGGAGAGAGAGATTCTTTCGTACACGGCTGACCAAGCCCAGTCCGATCCCTTGAACGAGGCCAAAGCTTGGCTCGCATATTGACGCCATGTACCCACGTGAAAGATGTTCAATATTCCCAAGGTTCACGACTCAAAAAAAAAAAAAGATAAATAAATGAATAAAAAATAAATAAACAAATAAATAAAAAATAAAAAAAGGATCTGATCCAGTACGCATCTTCTGTCCATTTTTGATTGAATAATCTTATTTTATGGGCTATGTAGGGCAAGATATGACAGTACAACACCTCGCCTTTTTTCGCATATTCAGACCCGAAGGGAATGGGAAGGGGAGGTATCGAATTAAGGGGGGGGGGGGGGAACTATACCGGCAATAGTCTCGGGTTCAAATCCCGATGGAATAAAAAAAAAATAGATATTCAGTTCAATTCAATTCAATTCAATTCAATTCAATTCAATTCAATTCAATTCAATCAATTCAACTCACTTCAATGTATTTTCACATTTCTCAATGAAGGAAAGTACATCAAATATAATAAGATAAAGTGAATCACAATATCGTGCTAGGATGCGCAGTAAATTATTGCAAACATATAAAACATGCCGGTCAATCTTCGTAAGTTTGGCTCTATGTATCCACTCTAAAGAAATATAATAGAAACTACTTAAAAGCAAGCATGTTAAGCGTAGGTCCCAAATTCTGAACAGGGTGTAAAAAAAAAAAAAAAAAAAAAAAAAAAAAAAAAAAAAAAAAAAAACAGATGAGGAGCACGGGTACAAAATAGGACCAAAATATAGAAAACAAAAATAAAAGGCAAGGACACCCGGGGAAATAACAGATTCTTCTCAAATACAGATAGTGAAAACAAACCAACAAACAACCACATTTTGCAGACAAAGAAACAGTTATTTTACAGACGTTAACAATGAATTGAACAATACTGAAAAAAGAAGAACTCGACATAAGAGTTCTCAGAAGGGACATGGGAAGCTATAAGGGAGAACATGCATTCAGGGAAGATTCGAGCCCCGAGTGAACAGGATCCCATTTCCTTTGCTTATTTTCTTTCATATGATTTTCTTAATACGTCAATCTGTGCATGTCTATACTGACTATAGGTCCTACCAAGGAGCTTCAACTGCTTGGTCCTACGTGTCTAGTGAGCTGAGTGAAACAGCCTTTATTGTCTCGTTCCCATTCATTGACAGGATTTCTTTATTGGTGTATCATTGTCTATTCATCGAACTGGCGAGACATCCCCCAATTAAAAATGCTTAACCCTTATGTCGATGCTACAGGAGTCGTGCAAAAACAATGAGTATATAGAGATTTAGAAGGAGGCAATGAAAAAAAAAAGAAGAACACAAGAGTGGTATAAGAAATTGCATTTCTATCACACCGAAGGAGAATCGAACGCAAAATTGAACGAGAACATATAGAAATCGATCATCTCAAAACTAGAATGACTTTTGAGTGCCGTAACGTGCAAAAATGCATATAATAGTGACGTCATCTTGAGATGATTACGTCATAACAGAGAAAAAGAAACTACGTGATTAACGCCAATCCTCACGACAGGTGTCATTCACACAGGTGGTTGAAATTGACTCAACCCATAGATTAACGGACGCTGTTTGCACAACAAGCACTATGCCAGCTGTCCTCTAACCGGGAAAATAATCAATTCCACCAGCACGTTTGGCTTGCCACGACATCTGCCGCTGCTTGAGAGAACAGTTATAGCAAATCGGAGATACCGAAGAGGCGAGCCCTCCCCTATTGTAAACAGTCCTTCCTTGGTTGAAGCAGACAGTCACGCAACTATTTTGATCTTTCTATCAAACTGACATCAATAATTATGATACCATCTATTTTCGAAGCCCCTCCCCCTCCCCCCATGTTAAAAGAGAAGAAAAAAAAATTGCAAGCCCCACTTGCATCTATTGTCAAAAGTCCGAAGCAGAATTTTCACGAAGTTTTCGCTTGTTACCCCATATGACTCTATTGACAGCAATACACCTAACACTGATTATCTCCAATGGCAACGTGGGTATTTATTAGGGTAAAAAGACCTATAATACATCATCTGACTGCATTTCAAAGCAGTAGTCACAATGGTAAAACTTTCTCCCAACATATAATGGAGCCCAAAGTTCGCCCTTAGTTTTGCAACCATCAGGGCGTCACACTCTCCCGAATTCGACACAAGATGGTACATTGTACAACCATGGACCTAGGTCCATGGTACAACTGATGTGGAATGTTCTTCTTCGTGCGAATTTGACCCTCGAACCTGGTCATGGTCGGGGGTCGGGTTCACCTCTACTGGGATTGCACAGACGGAGAAGAAAGTTGAATTTTCATGGGTATTATAACTGAAGAGAACTTGAAAACAACGTAATACAAAAAGTGGAGGCTGCAGCAGTATAGGCCCTATAGATTATCAATGATATACGCATTGATTTGATTTGATCTATTCATTCTCCGTATGTGCCACACTTTACAATGAAAAATTCTTCAGCTGCAGTTATATGCCATTATACGTGGACCTGAGTTTCGATCAGCCGTTTTGTTTACGGAGCTTCATTGTCTACGTCTATTGGGGACAAAATGGTACTCTGGAAACGAATGTTTCAATGACTTGACGTTGGTATACATAATTTGTATAGTTTTGTAGGGAACTACACTTAAACTGACTTTGATATAATGGGTATTCTACTTCACAGTTCGCCACTGATTGCCAGGTTTCGAGCACATTTTTACTGGGTTGATATTTTTACATTCAATAGTGTCTTCCATATGTGAAAGCTGTGGTATTTACTTTTGTGAAAAGAGCTTCAGTTTTGCGAAACATAAAAAAGGAGAGACTATAACACTGTGTAGTATAGTGTTTTTATAAACTTGTCTGACACAGTCACACAAATACAACCACATGGAGATATAATGTTCCTGCTGTTTTCTTTTCTGCTCCCACCCTCTCAATCTCCCCTTCTTCTCCCCACCCCCCCCCCCCCTCCTCCCCCCCCCCCGCCTCTCCAACGCTGATCTTCTTTTTTTTTTATATATCATTTGCACATCCATCGTCTTTTGCACATAGTAGCCTTGTCACTCTTCACGTTACAAAGTGTCGTGTGATTCACTTTTATTTGTTGGGTAAGATTACTGACCTGGGTTGGTGCCCTCTCGCCTCCCTGCCCCGTAAGATGGGGAGACATTACACCTCATTGGCTCCACATTGAAAAAAAAAAAAAAAATCACGTTTCTAGGATTGGCAGAGATCCCCCAATATAAATGACTAACCTCGTGCAGCAATGACTTTCAACGAAAATTGGGATCCAAAGTGTTGATTCTTCAAAGGACAAAGAATAGGAACGTTGTCTTTCACAAACTGATTTCAGCATTTCAGCCACGATGGACACATAAGTATGATATCATTATTATCCTTTTAAGAAACCAATGGTGTCTACGAATAACTTGGTGAGCGATAAAGAAAAAAAAAAGTCGACAACGCATTGAAACGAGCGTGGATGTATACTTTCACTGACCATGCATTGCCATAGAGATTCCCCCCTAGATAGCGTGTCCAAACTCATTTATAGGCCCGTATGACGTCATATTGAATCGGATTGACTTGAAACTTGGTAGAATTATTCCTTGACATTTTAGACATCTGATCTATGTGAAAAAAACGCGAAATTTCTATCCCATACGAGCTGCGCGTGCGTATTTGCGCGCGCCGTCCATCGATTTTTTTTTTTCAATTTCTCAAAAAATGCTCCAAATGATCTGACACGTGTGCCAAAAAAAAAAAAAAAAATGAGCTCGATTGGAGCATGTGGAGCATGTCAACACGCGCACCCGTACGCGTACGTTTTTGGTGTAGAGATAAATTTTGAGAATATAAGTGATGAGAGCTTGATTTGAGCTATATGAGACGTAAATTTCATTGAGAATTTCCATTCCATTATTAAGATATGAACGAAAATGTGATTTTAGATAATGACGTCATAGTGACGTCACGGTCGACCAATCACAATGATACATTAGATCTGTCGTCTTTGGGACATGATACGGTTTGATATTGATAGTCGAATAGCTTTTTGAGTTAACCTCTACACAACATTTCGTTTTTTCTTCTTCTTCTTCTTTATTTCTCCCCAAAATTTGGGGAGAAATTAAGAAGAAGAAGAAGAAAGAATCCGTACAGAAACAGAAGGAATCCTGGTGATCCGAGAGGATACTCGGATCACCTAATTATGGCGGATCGTGTTCCCCGCTCACACAGCGGAGAACGTTTCGACCGGAGCGTATTGTCATTCTAGACTTCCGTTATTCCAGTTTACAATTTCTATGGTCACCCCAAGGGCAGCCTGATTGAACCAGGAAGGTGGGATTCCCACCTCCCTGATTGAACGCAGCGTCAGTGACACGTGATGATGCGCCAAGGCCTAGACATGATGATACTAGAATTTATAGCCTGAATAAAAAGAAAAAAAAAATCATCTGCCTGAATGCAAAATTAGTCCACGGTTCCTTCCGCCCTGCCGATGATTGCCTCTTGACAAGGCATTCTTGTATTTCATCCTGCGCAACCATGTTCCTGTATAGTGATGTTGCGCACCTGAGTCATGGAGAACCATCACACATGGCATAACCTCGTATACCTAACTTAGTCCCTTCTTGGTAGAATTAATCATGTTCAAGGGGTGTGGCTATACCACTATAATTAACAACAACATCAACAACAACCTTGCCCGCTACACCGCCAAGTCTTTTATACACTGAATTATTAAATGTTATTTTTGTAAAATTAATATACAATGAACTCAAAATATATCTTTATACTATACATTTTCCCAAGGACAGATCTATACAACATATCACAAGACGTATATATTGTAATTTCGTATATACGGACTGGAAGATAACAAACAAACAAACTTTCGAATCTGCCTGTGCTATTTTATAGCTTGTGCACGCAGGCATTCCATTCTCATTCGTTGAACGCGAGAGATACCACAGTCATGAAACGCCACCCGCCACTCGCTCGTGCGTTCACTCTTGTCCGCAGCAAACGTGTTGTTGTTGTTGTTGTTGTTGTTGCTATTTTAATTTTAAGGCGTGTATCATTCATTTATGAATATTTACTGCAGTCCCGAACGTTGTCGCACGATGTGGAATCTTAAGCAACGGGGACTTGATGAGAGGCTGTAGCTCGATACACGGAGGATGTCTGGCGATCAAATATCGACGCACATCGGGTATCGCTCCTTGTGCGTTCTGGGATTTATCCCGCGAGAAAAAAACGTGTGAATAATTGATGGCATATCCCTTCGCTTCGCACATAAAATCTGCCCCATCAATTTCTGTCTCAACCCTCTCGAAGCCAGCTACCTGAAAGCGTAAATGACATGGTATCGCGACAGCAAGGTTAACTAAAGTAGTTCAAATATCAGTATCATTTCATTTCGAATGGCATGTGATTATAAGCGGTGAAAAAAAAAGTGTACCAGAACACAGAGAGAGATGCAAGTTATAGGTTGTGTATATCTTTATGCTTGTTTACAATAAACCTATTCTTGTTCGGACTGTTATATCGGACCGGACACCAGTCCTGTACCATTTTTTGGTCGTAAAGACATGATATGGATTTATGATACTATTTTTCCTATCTTTTCTTTCTTTCTCTTAATATTGTGTGTTTCTTCAGGTGACTCAGTTGGCTCCCTTTTTGAGTCTGACGACACCATGTCAGTCGTTGCAAGTCAATCGTGCACATCATGACTTATACGTCACTTAGGACTACACCGACCAAGGAGCTATTACACACCTTGCACCGACCAACATGGAATGCGCATTACACCATTACGGCAACCCAACGCTATGTATAGCAAGAACCAAAACGAGGGTCGAGGAGTCTTTAAAACGGAATGACACACAGGGCCGAGTGTTTGATGGGCAATAAATAATAGCATAAAAGTTGCTGAGCCCTCTCTAGCAGTAACATAACGTGCAATGTACTACACATCTACTGCTGCATCACCTGTCTATACCAAAGGAGATATTGGAGTACTTATGACGTCACAGAGACCATCGCTGCCGGAAATGCGGGTAGGACCATGACTATTAATGGTGGCTACTCCACTTTATATTGGCAACATACTCACTTACCATAAAATATTGCCCAGTACAAACCGCAGACGAAACAGCGGGAAAAACGGTTGTCTTTCGGTTTTCCCAGACGGATTTTTTTAAGTATAGGCCTACTTGCAACAGCACACGTAGGCATTTCCAAATCTGAAGTCTTGACATCTTGAAATAGGAATTTCAAATACCCCTTCGCACAATCGGTGCCGGAGTAAGAGATACAATGTCGTAGGCTTATTATACATGGCCTGCAATACAAACATGGTATTTACTGCAGAAAGTATTATTTTTGAGTCGTATGGCACCTTACCATATATACAGAAGCTGCAAGGGGAAATAATATCTATAATGCCCGGTAGATTCAACGCACAATAGCTCATGTTATTTATTTTACCCTTCATGTCAGATTTATAGCGAAAACTGACCCACAAATAAAGCCGAGTAGACTTTGGCTTCATAGACTTTGAGTCAAAAGTGATCATGTTCTCAAGACAGTAAAAGGAGATCGGGGAAATATTGATGCAGAAATTAAACCTCAGTAAAATAGGCCCGATTGCACTATGCATCAAATCAATGGGCACAAAATGTCTTCTCTCTGTTTGTTTGTGGTTTTTTTTTTCCATGAACAGTACTCAGTATCTAAATTAAAGACAAATCCAACGCACCACTCTCAAATATACGAATCTATACCCTCCCTTGATAAACAAAGTAAATAGCCCTTTTTACACTTGTGTTTCTTAACCCCGTACTTTCTCTGACCCAGGACTATCGTTAGTCCCGTACCAATTTTTTCAGCTTTTTACACTCGCCAATAAATCTAACCTCTTGTCATGGGCTAAGGAGAAAACTGACCTTTTTACAGTCGTATTTCTTAGTCCCGTATATTTATGATTACGCTGTGCACTGTACAAGTACACACACGCACTGGCAGCACGTGATTACCTCGTTTCTGGTTGGTCAGTGGGGGGTCGGACTTCGTCTCCGTCGCTTAGCCCCGGATTATTTTTTTTTTTTTTTGTTCTGTTTACACTCGCTTGCTTGGCACCGCAATTGCGGTGCTAACCCTGCTTTTTTGCAGGACCAGATAGTACGGGATTATCGTTGGGGCTAGCCCGAATAGTTTGGCAAAAACAAGTGTAAACAGAAAGTGGGCTAAGGAAAGTCCGGTACCAACGGTTGGGCTAAGCCACCCCCCCCCCCCCCCCCTTTAGCCCCATCGTTGGTACGGGAGTAAGCAAAAATTTGCAAGTGTAAAATGCCCTAATGAGTGCTTCCATTCTTACTGAGAACCTCATCACGCAGAAGAGTGTTTGGAATTACTAATATATTAAGTCCGAGTGGGGAAAAAACAAACAAACAAACAAACACGCAGACACTGCAAAACTACATTTCCTCTGGAGCAGCGGGCGAAGGCGATATCATAGCGAGTGCAGTCATATTTTTAAGTACAGCGCTTGATGAATTTCGTCCTTATATATTTTGTAAACGCTGCACAACATAATCGGAAAATGATCAGTGTAGAGTCTGAATCAAAGACTAGCTAATGACGAGTGAAGGAGGGTGTTTGACAATCGGTCATCTGTCGAGGTAATTAAGCCACATATGTTGATTGTGTAATCAAACTTCTGACCTGCTATATGGGTCTCGCACAAAGCTCACAATCTTTATTATCAGTAATACTTCAAAGTGTTCTCCTTTTATTCTGTAGTCTCCTAATCATGATGCTAAAAACGTATTTCTTTTTCTGCATCAATTTGGCAGTGTCATAAATCATTTTTCCTGTACAGACGTTGGTCCAAAGTTCTCTTTTTTAAAAAAAAACAACATACAATTGAATGTGGGCTATTCAGTCGATGCTAGTGTGATTGTACACGTTGTTACGTCATCGTGATAACGACGCAATAAGTTCGGCGTACGTTATACTTATGTCCCAACACGCCGCCGGAGATAAGTTATCGAAACCTCAATACGCTAACGCTATACTGGCATGACAGCCATGTACAAAGCAATGATGTATGTACGAGTACGACAAAATAAATGTCAACATCATCACATTGTAAGGTTTAATAAATGTGATCGTGCACACTTTTCAGGGAACGTCTAGCATCGGCCTGCTTAAAGGCATTATTTACCATTTGCAGATAAAATAAAACCCCAGCTCTTGTGTTTCAAAATAGATCTATAAGTGAGGTAGGGAGAGAAACTACCGGTGTATTGTCAATGTTAAGAATTGTTATCAATATATACAAAATGTTAACAATAGTTTTAATATAATAAAATTGTTTGTAGACTAAACCGTCTACAGTTACATTTTAGTGAGAAAAAAATTTAATGGTGTTATCTCATTATCTCCTTATAATTTTAGGCTTCATTGCAAATTTCTTATATGGTAAGGAGGTTTTTCTGATGTGATAACTTGAACATTTTTTAAATCACTGCTCCCAAAGGTAAACAGGACCTTTAATAATCAATAGCTGCCTTGATTTAGTCAAAATCATTACTTGAACTGACCTGTAGGATGCAGCGTACATAGAGGAAGAAGTAGAAGGCTGGATCCACCTTCCTGATCCTTCGTTTCTATCTGTAATCCTCGTGCAGCGCCAAGCCGGTTTGTTGCTACAAGCTAAAGCTGTAATCTATATGACACCAAGACAACACGTGGAATCAGTTAATACTCGCAAAAATATCGTAACAATAATAATAATCATCATATGAAGCACCATTAGCAGATTACTGTTCATACCCCTTCGGGTCCCCTTATATCATGTAGAAATAGCTTTGTTAGCTTTATTTCATGACTTCTTGTATTGAGTTTGTAAACTCTTTGTTATATGCTCTTTCTTTGTTTTTCCTTTTATTACTCCACAACACAGTGCAACCGCACATGAGTATAGTATGAGCAGTTTCACTTGAAAATATTCCATTCATTTTACGTGATGATTATATACAAAACGAAAATGACATTTAGGGTGATTCTATACAGCAGACCCGTTGGAAAGTCTGCGTAGCAACACACTGACGATCTGCATAAAGGGCTTGTCGACAGTTCATTTATTTTTATCATGGTTAAAGGGTGTTTACAGTTGAGGTTGAGGTGAGGATTTAGCTTTTAACATTTTGCGAGATATTCAGAAACCACTCTATGAGATGTCAAAGAGCATGCAATTCTAAGGGGTATCAAAAGTTTATTTTATGAAAATCGGTTTTGAAATGGCTGAGATATCCAAAAACAAGGTGAAACAAAGATATCCTAATAAAAGGCGTGGCCTGTCGCCATTTATTATTATCACTTTTTCTATCTCAGCCATTTGAAAACCAATTTTCATCAAATAAACATTGACTCCTTCTTAAAATTAACATGCCCTTTCATGTTTTATAAGAGGTTTCTCAGTATCTCACTTGGGAATGTTCAAAACATGAATCCCCACCTCAACCAGTACTGTACAGTCCCTTTAAAGTCAGATGAGCGAGGGCCTGGATCCAAGACTACATAAGAAAATCCAACTTCGCACAAGATTATACATGTAATAATTATGGTAATCATACGTCGAAAACCCTGAAGATGAGGATTAAAAGTCTCGTAATTGAGACCGTGCATAATCCATAGTAGACGTCACATTTTACCTTAGGGAAAAAAAAAAAAAACGAAAACAACGTTGCTTAAAACGCTTCTGAGTGCGCCACAGAGCATTTCATTAAGAAAAAGAAAATAATGAAAATGAGGTCAATTAATTAATCGATGACAACCTTTCTTCATCTCTCTTTTCTTGGCGCGATCAGATCCGTATGCTGACATTTGGTTTGCTTTCACTCGCGGCGTTCCCAAAGATGTCAGTGTTTGCTGTCAATACTCTCAGACTGTCACTCGACGACATCATAATTAAGTCCGAAAATTAAAGGCCCTACTTACCTTTGGGAGCAGTGATTTAAAAAAATGTTCAAGATATCACATTTGATGCATATGTGTAGGTCTGTTGTATCCCAAAATATCCTATCAAATAATTTTATTTTTTTTTTTTTTTTTTTTTTTTTTTGCAATAAAGCCTTAAATCTAGGGAGTATTTTTCTCATTAAACCGTAACTGTAGACGGTTTAGTCTGGAAACATTTTTATTATAACTGTTGTTCACATTTTGTGTATTTAACAATATTTAACATCAATTATACGGATTCAGGTTTTTTGTTGGTTTTTTTTTTTGTGTGTGGTTGTTTCTATCCCTAGAATATACAGTGTATGTGTAAACTCACATTTTAGAACTATTTTACAACACTAATGCTGTAAATGGGTTTCAGTTTCTTTTGCAAATGGTAAATTATGTCTTTAACGTATGCTTGCACCTTTAGCAAGGTGTTACATTCATGCTGTGACAACGATAGATGTTTCCCGACTTAGCTGCTCTTTTGATTTCTCGCGGAACCTTTGGTGTCAGCAGTTTGGATATTATAATATGCCTACACACAATTCATATCCGTGCACAGATTCATCTATCTCGTGACAGAAAAGTAAAAAGCAGTCAAGAGTACCAGTTATTGAAATAGTACAAGTTAAAAAGTAGTAGTAGTAGTAGTAGTAGTAGTAGTAGTAGTAGTAGTAGTAGTAGTAGTAGTAGTTAGTAGTAGTAGTAATAGTAGTAGTAGTAGTAGTACTAGTAGTAGTTAGTAGTAGTTTTAGTGGTAGTAGTAGTATCGTAGTAACTCTGTAGAAGTAGTAGTCGTAGTAGTGTAGTAGTAGTAGTAGTAGTAGTAGTAGTAGTAGTAGTAGTAGTAGTAGTAGTAGTAGTAGTAGCTATATGTGGAAGTAGTGGGTAACATTAATGTAGAATAAAATCTTCAGGACAGTCGGTCTAATTCTTTTCGAGAATATAAGGGGTAAAATATCTTAAAACACACCTGAATGATTAAAATGGCAGCGATGGAGTGGTTTGTTGTCAGACGGCATTATAACATTATGATATTGCTGAGTTATTGCCAAGTATAATCATCAAATTCTTATTACCATCTTCGTCTACTGCCACGGAGACCTGAATTTCACTGTGATGGATATTTTGTGTCCTCCCCCCCCCCCCCCTTTTTTAATTAATGTCCACCGCACCGCAGTTCTTGTGTCATTGTTTTTATGATCATTTAAATTTGTTGTTGTTTTTTTCTCATAAAATAATCCTATTCTGCCAACAGGCCACATGTCTTTCAACAAATGCGGTTACTTTGTAACGCGATATGATTATCATAAAACACTTTGCTAGATAGGAATTTTGTCTTAACGACTCGAGAGAAGACTATTGAACAGACCTCTCAAGAGATTTCTTCGACGATCAATAACCAATGTCCAGACGTGACTACGGTGCAGACAAGCTGCGGTATAATAACGTCGCGGGTGTACAAGCGAGATGGCACATTATGCGGCCGACCGGATAAGTGGGTTTTAATGCAGGAGATAATGGACGATTTGCAAGACATAGCTTCACTGAGTAGTCTTGTGATCAGACTGTCGCAACTGTTTAAATAAAAATATAAAAAAAAGTACTTGGACTCATCGAAATACAGTTAGTGATCAAAAATGGAAGATAGTGAATGTTTGAATGTTTGAATTTGAGTTTGAATTGTAAAAAGAAATGTACTTTACGTGGTCATTATAATGGTAGCAAGTTCAACAAAATACTGAGAATTGCCTTTCATTGATATTTTGCGTATGGATCTGAACTGCCAATCAGAAAATTGAGAGCACATAGAGTTACCCATCGACCCACGATGTATACAACAGGGGCGGCGCAGCCGTAGGGGCCGTGGGGGCCCGGGCCCCCACACTTTTTGTGCACCATACAAAGGAATACATAAGGTGCCATCACTTTGGGCCCCACACTTTTTTCAACCCTGAAGTACGTAAGAGGCACTACAATGGGAGGGGAGAGAATGAGCTGAGGACCTTTTTTTGTGTGTGTGTTTTTTTTTTTTTTTGCTTGTTAGCTGAAGAAACCCGGAAGTGGACGGGTAGAGATGAGCTGAGGACCTTTTTTTTTTTTTTTTTTTTTTTTTGCTTGTCAGCTGAAGAAACCCGGAAGTGGACGGGGACGGGGAGAGATGAGCTGAGGACCTTTTTTTTTTTTTCTTTCTTTTTTTTTTTTCTTTTTTTTTTGCTTGTTAGCTCATGAAACCCGGAAGTGGGCCCCCACACTTTTGAAAACAGTGCGCCGGCCCTGTACAAAGCAGCGCAGACTTCGTCTAGCTCGATGTACACTGTGACTGTGGGTAATGGTGGCTGCGTATGTTGCCGTGGTTTAGACTACAATGTTCTCGTTTGCATACGATAAGTAAGCCATCCATGCCCGAGAGCTAAATGATATATTGTGGTTCTTGCGTGTTTCCTTTGTTGTTGCTGTTGTTGTTGTTGTTGTTGTTGATTTTTTTCCCCTTTTTTTTTTGAGGGGGGGGGGTGTTTTGTTTTGATTTTTTTTTTCCGGAGATTTACAGAGATTGTTGGCAAACACCGCCCTCACCGTCATGCTTTCTCACTCTCGTCAGAAAGTCTTCACAGCTAGGTCATGCGTGGATTTGTATGCACTGCTAAACGACGCATTCCCGCTTCCCGCCCGCTCCGAGACAGCGGAGCACAGATTTCATGAATCCTGATGGTTTTAAAGACACTATTCAACATGACTGTAAGACTCATATACTATCAAGATAGTGATGATAACTATGATGATGGTTATAGCGATAGCGCATACATCGTAATAATCTATGAATAATACGAAATTACAGTGCAGACTGAGAGTAAATACAATGGATACCCGGGCTCACCCTGAAAATCAAGGTACCCGTGAAGGCAGAAAGTCCGTTGTGAAAAAAAAAAAAAAAAAAAAAAAAACGGACAAAAAACAAAACAAAAAATGATTCCACACTTCCAGCATTACATGTGTTACACAATAATTACAGCTGCATGGATGATTGTTTTCAGTGGCGAATCCAAAATTAAAGAGATAAAAGAAAGCAAAAATGGTGGAGTGGGTAGCGCCCCCTTTAATTTTGTAAAGTCGCCTCCCCTTTACGGAATTCCTGTATCCGCCCCTCTCGTTATTCCACCATAATCGTTACAGGTGTCAGTCTGTATACTGTACATAATTATTGTATCGCTGAAGTGAAATACGACATAATTAAATAGGCCTTAGGCCTATAGTGATCATCACCTGTATAGAAGCATCAGTCGGTGCACTTTCGACAGACAGGTTGCCCGCCCTATATTTTTCTCTCTCTCTCTTCTTTCGTTTTTTAAAACAACAACAACTATAAACAGCAGCTGACCCGGGCATTGCACTCTTTATGCAGCGAATCGACGGCATGATTGGATAACAAATAGGAAGAACACATTCAGTGTATGCCATTTCCTCTGCACTTTGCAAGAAACATTTCATGTCTAGCTGTGACAGGATCACTCCAGCTTAAAGGGATCGTACAGTTTTGGTTGAGACCTAAATTCAGGTTTATAGCATTTTTTTTTTGTGAAATAATGACTACCTCTCATGAAATATGAAAGAGCATGTAATTCTATGAGGAATTCAACGTTTATTTGATGAAAATTGGTTTTGAAATGGCTGAGATATCCCAAAAAAAAAAGAGCGATTCTAATAAAGTGTGGGATCCACACCTCATTACGATCGCTTTGTTTTACTTTGTTTTTCGATGTTTCAGTCATTCTAAACCCGATTTTCATCAAATAAACTTTGAATTCCTCTTAAAATGGTATGCTCAGTACTATAACAAGCAGGGCTCGACACTAACGGTGGCCCGGTGGCCCGGGGCCACCAAAAACGCAAGAAAAACCACCAAAATTTCAGAAATGAAGAATTTGGTGGCCTGATTGGGCCACCAAAAAAGGTCGGATGTTTGTCTTTGGGCCACCAAATATGAAAGTTAGTGTGGAGCCCTGTCATAAGTGTTTTCTTGATATCTCGCAAAAAGTTAAAAGCCCAAATCTCATCTCCACCAATACTGTATCATCCCCTTAAAGGCACTGTTCTTCATTGTGGGGACTCAACTTCAGCCGTTTTCGAACTTTAAGATAATTATAGAACAGCTTCATTTCACAACTTCAGACATTTCATTGGCATGTATAGGACCATGCATATCAAATACTATAATATAATAACAATAATTGCTCCTGATAAAAAAAAACAACAATCATCATCATAATCTAATGAGATGAACAAGAAAAAACGCATTTGTTCGTGCTGATTTCTTACGGTTAACCATTATGCTCTGAGATTTTTTTTTTTCGTTTTTGTCGTTGTCGTTATTCCGAACGATATATAGGACTATTACCAGTAGAATATAATATTTCCATTTTCATTTTCATTCCACTGGAAGGTAATACCAGGGAGGTGGGAAGCCACCTTCCTGGTAATAGTGGTAAGGTCATCTTCACCCTTGCACTTTTGAACTATCCTTCGTGGGAGGGTAGCAAACGAGGGCCGCTTGAGATAAACCATTATTGTGGAGTAGCTACAGACAATTTAATTTGTGATAAGAGCGACAACTAAACAAACTTTTCTAATCGCCACTCGCTGTGACCCCCCCCCCCCCCACCAAAAAAAAAAAAAAAAAAAAAAAAAAAAAAAAAAAAGTGTAGTGTACTGGTGTAAGCTCCGGCCGAGATTGACTCACCCGATCGGCATCTGAACTTTTCGACGAACTGATTGTCAGAAGCTGCAACCATGGACCCTACCTTGTATTGGGTCCATGCTGCAACTAAAGATTGATACATCTAAACGTGGTGTTTGAAAAAGCGCCACCAAAGGACAACTCGTCATTCGTGACGCAATAATCCATCCCGCGTACAGAATTATGATCCCACATTATTATGCACGAGAATAAATGCATTTCGTATACAATCAAAATTAATAAGCACAGACACCCAACGATTCATCAAAATCTGACATGGAATAGGACAGTTATCATAACAAATGTCGAGTATTATTTTACGCCATTTTTATCGGGAGCGCAGGACTTAGTCACGTCATTATTAAATACAATCGGGACCGGGATTGACGATTTCATTGCCTCACATTTCCAGCACACAAATCTTCAGAAACAATATACCTCGTGCGACAAACTTAAAGGACAAGTCCATATCCATATACATAAGGATTGAGAGAATGCAGCAATATGAGTAGAACACATCAGTGAAAGTTTGAGGAAAACTGGACAATCCGTTCAAAAGTTATGATTTTTTTATTTTTAATATCTGCGCAGTTACTGCTGGATGAGAAGACTACTACAGTGTATGTCACATGTCCACAACGATATAAGGAAAAATAAAAAAGAGAATTTCATAAAACGTTTGCTTTTTGAATAAAGTGCACATTTCTTTGACTTGTTACTGACGTATATAGGGTAACATTATTCCCCCTGCCTTCTGAAAGAGAGAAGTCGAGTGTTCTTTTGTTATGAGAGTAAAATGGAAATATGTCGAATTTTTTTATTCTTTCTTTGTATCGTTGCACACATGTGACATCACAAGCTATAGTCGTCTTTTCATCCACCTGTGACTGAGCAGAAACTTCAAAAATTCATAACTTTTGAAATGATTGCCGGATTTTCCTCAAACTCTCACAGATGCGTTCGACTAACATTGCTGCATTCACTCTACCCACATGTCTATGAAGGTGAACTTGTCCTTAAAAAAAAAAAGAAGAAGAAGTAGTAAAGTTTTGTCTTTGTTGTTGCTGTTGTTCTTTTTTATTGTGGCATAGTTCTATGAATTTCACAACACTGCCTCAATGTGCAGGAAATGTTCACTGTTCTGGTTGTCTCACCTCACTTTATAAAAAAAAAAAAATATATATATATATATATATATATAACAGACTAAAATAGGAAAATCAAGTACAGTAGACTGTTGAAACAAACAAACATTGAAACCACAGAACCCAAACTACTGTACGTACAACATTCAAACGTGACTAATCTACCTGTATCACTTTCATGCAATTTCTAAAGAACCGAAGCTGAAATTTCCACCTCAAGCTCAAACCGTTTCCGCATAGTCCAGTAAAGAACTGGGACAAAATTCCTATATCATGTTTGTGTACCTCATTGCACTTTTCCCCACTAGGTGCTCAGCAGCTTTCTCTGTTTATCCCTTTCCTTGTGTGTGTGTTTTGTTTTGTTTTTTTCGAACACACCTCCCATTGAGACGATGCTGTAGACATGCAAACTTCGACAGAAGATTATTCGCCTGCAAGTCCGCCTTCCGCCACTTGGACAAAGTTGTCACTGATGATAAGCTTTAAGCCAACTTGAGCAAGTTCTTGAACAGACATTGCAAAATAATATCACCAAAATGAAAAGACAACCGAGAGAATTCTACGGAAAGATTTTTATTCACGGTGTTAACGGACAAACTCAGCAGCCATGAAGAGCAATAATTGATTTTTCTTATTTTGAAGCATTTTTTGGATAAAACCAATGTCAGGTGCATTTATTCTTTTATTCTTTTTTTCAGGATCAGTGCTGCGCATGCGCACCATGTTCAGCTTAGATTAGATCGCTTAAGTAATTGCATAGGAAATAATTAAATCTCACGACTAAATTGAAGGAGCGGTATATTGCTTCCGAGTAAAAAAAAAAAAAAGGAGCAATGACAGAAATGCTTAGAATGTATTATCATCATCTTTTTCTTCTTCTTCTTCTTCTTCTTCTTCTTCTTCTTCTTCTTCTTCTTCTCCTCCTCCTCCTTCTTCTTCTTCTTCTTCTTTTCACGACGATGGGCGGTCCTGTGATTCAGTCTGCACTCTGTAAGAGCCAAAACACTCATGGAGAGTCCACTTTGGACGACATCCAATACAACTGTATAAGCTCCTATACTGCACCTTCTTGCTCCTTTATACCTATTTTCATCATAAAGATCGCACTTCATTCATCAATAATAATTATGATCGAAAAGAGCAGGGAAGAAGCAGTCACTCTGCCGCAACCGCAGCCACTAGAGGTAATTTGGACGCAGAGCATTAAACCTTTGAAAACGCCCATCTTGGCAACTCTTCGACCTTTTAATACACGGCACGAAGTCACCTCAAACACATATACCCGTTGATTCAGTAGATAAAGGAATATTCATAGGCCTATTGATAATCTAGTAACGCATTCCAGTTGATTTTCAAAATTTCACTTCATGTAGTACACAAATCGACAGCCCCATGTATGGATATGTGGAATTTATTGTGGTCTTTGAGCAGAGAAACCAATACTCTGAAGAAAAAAACAAAAACAACAACAAAAACTTAAATTACACTGGATAGTGTCGATGACATAGGAGCCTCACATATTTCAGAAATATAGCAGTGTAATTCCATTAAAATATCACTCGCTCAACAAGTTCACCTGTGTAGAATCTATGCATGCCATCATTCTTCTTTTGTTCTGCTTCTTTGAGCCTCAACTCATGCATTCTTATGGTGAGGCTGCCATGTCATCATCCTCGTTCATTGTAATTTGTTGTAAATTTAAAAAAAAAAAACATTCTTTTTCCTCAACCCAATCACTACAAATTCTGAAACTCTATTTACTCTGTATACCTGATTATACATAGTTGTTCAATTGTAGAAGTTGAAAAATCATCCAGAGGTCTCCTTTAATGGAAACTAGACGTCATGATGAAGTCAATGAAAGCGACACTGGACTTGAGATCGACCATCTTGTAAAGTCAGCATGCACTATACCGCTGCCCCTCGTGTGCACGTTCTATGTTCTCGTTCTTTAATGGACCATAAAAATACGTATGTAACGTATGTAAGGCATATCAAGTATAGGCCCTATAGACTTACAGTGTATTATACCAGCAAAGATAAACGAATAAATCAGCTTATGAAAGGCCAATGTCAGCAGTCACTGTAAAATAATGCCAAAGAATATTATAGTATCACATGATAGAACAAAATATACAGGCATATTATAAATATATATATATATATATATATATATATATATATATATATGCCTTTATATGCCTCATTAATGAGGAATATAATGCTGGGACGTGCACGATACTCTCATAGAAAATGGCTAGACGGTAACCACGTCGTTCC
This sequence comes from Diadema setosum, assembly GCF_964275005.1. Lineage (NCBI taxonomy): Eukaryota > Metazoa > Echinodermata > Echinoidea > Diadematoida > Diadematidae > Diadema > Diadema setosum. Next base: position 32,173,474 of record NC_092687.1, read on the forward strand.
TGTCCACCTCTGCCCTTTGTTATATTACAGACAATTTGACATACATCCGCTTGGGCATCAGTTTCCGAACGACCAGAGGGGGCGAGAGGGGGAGGGAGTGTCCATGGTGTATGCTACGTGTATTTTATGATTTATGACATCCTAATGTGATCCGATCCCCTCGTTATCAGGGGGCGTAAAACATTATAGCTTCTTCCTACCTTAATACGCCAGTCTCCTGAGTGGAACGGTATACTCAAGCTGGAAAGATTCTTCGTGCACTGTCCATGGAGCTACAGTAAGCTCTATCTGCCTATATAGTAACTTCATAGCCTGTACACAGTTCAAAAATGAACTGTGTGCGATTATACTGAGGTTCACAATAGTCATATAGATCATGTAGATATGGTAGTTTAGGAGTGAGATATAATTATAATCTCTTTGGCTAGTCATTCTCATGACTTTTTGTCTGCTTGGAGCTGCAGAAGACTGCTAGCATGCAGATATTTAATGGGAGCATTCATGGTCGCAGGGGGTAAGCTGTCATGGAACCATTTTTTCATCATTTCTATTTTCCTTTTACCCCTGATGGTCCTCTAGACCCTGGTGCTCCCTAGAAACGTGATGCGCCTTTAAGACATGTACTAGAACTCAAGAGGCGAACCCAGGATATTTTTTTTTCCGTTCTTGAAAGGATTCCTATTTTCTCCGCTTGCCTCTCTTTAAAACTTATCTTCAGTTTTATGAAATGGTTCCTCTCTCAACCTTGAGTATGTCACAGGGTGTAGGACCCTATGGAGTGAAGATTGTAAGATACGCAATGAATGGATCAGTGTTTTAGCAGTAGGCATGACAGAAGAAATCATGGGCGTACATACTCGGGCATGCACGACTCGAACCTACGACTTCCCGATCTCCGGACAGGCGTCATCTGCACTCTAGACCACCGAGCTTCCGCCCGACAGCTGCAAGTGTTGATTCTAATCCTTATAGTATGCAGCGGGTACTGCTTTTTATTATTCAAATTCACGAAATTCTTCCGTCGAGATGTTTTCATTGCAACTGATTGACAAATTGCCCTACATCGACGTATATAAGCACTGAATTGATTGTTGTTTTAGTAGTATTGTAGCCAAGATAAAAAAAAACTAGACTCGGAATTTGTCAACACTGACAAATTAGGTGATCCGATCTCTTTGAAAATCAATGATTTGAGTCCTGATCCAAATATTCGTGACCATAGAGGTTTCATCTGTGTTGACGGGACATTGGCCGTGTGATGTTTGGATTCTCATTTAGAAAAGGGAGTGAGACCTGCCATCTTTGGTACCGAATTCCGTATACACTAACGGAAATACAGAATGAAGTATATTTGACCTTTGACCTCACTTTGCACACCCAAGATGGCGTCTAAGCAACAAGTGATTATTTTATGAAATGATTCTTGTAACATGGTCTTTGCGTGTGCAAAATATGGGAAAGATAGGACATGTATTCACCAAGATACAGGATGAAACATTTATGACCTTTGACCCTAATTTACATACCCAAGATGGTGTCTGATCAAGTAGTTGTTATTTTATGAAATAATGTACGTGACAGGTACTAAACATGTGCAAAATATGGGACTGATAACCATTGTTGTTGTTCATCTATTGCACAGAAAGTAGTACAAAGAAAGAAAAATAAAGAAAAAATTATGTTATTTTATAGAAATTTGAAGGAGAAGCATAAAAAAATCAGAAAAAGATAAAGTAAGGAAAGGGAGATTAAGATTAACTAAAGAAAAAGAAGAAAAAAGGTGTTTAAAAAAATAAAAAAAAAATATTGGCAGGGGTGAGCCTCGAACCAGGGACCTTAGGGTTACGAGTCGGATGCGCTACGCAATGACCTATTTCATTCTCCATAGGCCCTGTGTATTAAGCAAAATGACGCTGCATCGAAGCCTCGTGCCATTTTCAACCAAGTTTTTTGACGTGATGCCGACGTCGTATGAAAAAATGGAGGGCACACTTACGATAGCCCAAAGTCTCAGCTACAACATACTGAAATCTGGGAGAAATTCACCGAAGCATAAGTGACCTACTGCTCGAAAAAGAGAGTCATGTCAATTTTCACTGCCAGAAAAAACTGCTCTCCCATAGAGATAACACGTAAACTGGTCAAATTTGACAATATTACATTCAATCCATTTGTACGAGGTGATGCCGCCATCCAATCAAAATGTTGTTATTATATTAATGAAAGAGCATTTAATAAGCTACAACATACTGAAATCTGGGTGTAAATTGGCAAAGGATAAGTGAGATACGCTCGAGTAAACTTGAAATTTGATGACGTCATTTTGAAAATTTACTTTTTTTATTTTATTAAGAAATTTGATATCTTTTAATCATTTTGCCAGCATCGCCAACCCATGAAATAACATGTCCAACTCATCAGCTTTCAGAATATGTACAGAAAATGGGGGGTTACCGTCCATCCTGACGAGTAAAATCGGATTTAAAATTGGCGTTTTTTTGGCATCGTTGCACTGTATATCGCCATTGACGCGCGCGCGGAATTTCAACTTTGACGGACCCGTATGACGTCATATTGAGTTGGATTGACTTGAAACTTGGTAGAAATATTCTTTGACATTTTAGGCATCCGATAAGTGTAAAAAAACGGGAAATTTCCATTCCATATGAGCTGTGTGGGCGAATATGTGCGCGCGCGTACGCGTCCGTCCAATTTTTTCAATTTTTCAAAAAATGCTCCAAATGGTCTGAAACGTGTGCAAAAAAAATTTGAGCTCGATTTGAGCATACAAATATTTAAACGCGCGCGTACGCGCACGTTTTAAATGAAAATATGAATTTTGAGAATATGAGTAAAATGCGCATAACTTGAAATGTATGTGACGTAAATTTCATTGAAGAATTCTATTCCATTAATGAGATATGATTGAAAATGTGTTTTCATATAATGACGTCATAGTGACGTCACGGTCGACTGATCACTATGATTTTACTTGATCTGTCGTCTTTGGGACATCATACATATATGGTATAAGTTTGAAATTGAAAGGTAATGCACTTTCTGAGCTAACCGCTGCACAAATTTTGCCCAGAAATAAAGAAGAATAAAAAAAACTAGAGATTGTAATTTGTCATCACTGACAAATTAAGGTGATCCGATCTTTTTTTTTAATCAATGATTCAAGTCCTGATCGCAATAGGCATGACCATGCAGGTTTCATCTGTGGTCAGAGACATTGGCCGTGTGATGTTTGGATTCTCATTTAGAAAAGAGAGTCATATCTGCTATCTTTGGTACCAAATCTGTATACACTATAACGAAGATAAAACAACAAGTACATATGACCTTTGACCCCACTTTGCACAACCTAGATGGCATCTGAGCAAAAAGTGGTTATTTTGTGAAATGATTCTTGTAACATGATCTTTGCGTGTGCAAAATATGGGAAAGATAAGACATGTATTCACCAAGATACAGGATGAAACATTTGTGACCTTTGACCCTAATTTACATACCCAAGATGTTGTCCGATCAAGTAGTTGTTATTTTATGAAATAATGTACGTGACATGAACTAAACATGTGCAAAAAATGGGAGTGATAGGGGCTGTTTTTCTTGAGTTATTGCAAAGAAAGTTGCAGAAACATAGAAATATCTCAATACATCGAAGATAAGCTTTAATTTCAACCAAGTTTTTTAACATAATTCCGACATTGTATGAAGAAAGAAAGGCACACATTCGATAGCGCACAGTCTCAGCTACAACATATTAAAATTGAGGAGAAATTCACAGAAGGGTAAGTGAGCTAGTGCTCGATAAAGACAATCATGTCAATTTTCACATTTAAAAAAAATTCCCTCCCATAGAGATACCACGTCATAACGAAGATAAAGAAAGAAGTACATATGACCTTTGACCCAACTTTGCATAGACAAGATGGCATCTGAGCAAGAAGTAGTTATTTTGTGAAATGATCCTTGTAACATGGTCTTTACGTGTGCAAAATATGGGAAAGATAGGACATGTATTCACCAAGATACAGGATGAAACATTTATGACCTTTTACCCTAATTTAAATACCCAAGATGGCGTCTGATCAAGTAGTTGTTATTTTATGAAATAATGTTCGTGACATGAACTAAACATGTGCAAAATATGGTGGTGATAGGGTATGTTTTTCTTCAGTTATTGCATATAAAGTTGCAAAAAGAAAGAAATATTTCAATACATCGAAGATAAACTTTAATTTCAACCAAGTTTTTTGACGTGATCCCGACATCGTATGAAAAAACGAAGGCACACTTACGATAGCCCAAAGTCTCAGCTACAACATATCAAAATCTTGTAGAAATTCACCGAAGCATAAGTGAGCTAGTGCTCGATAAAGATAGTAATGTCAATTTTCATTTCCAGAAAAACTGCACTGCCATAGAGATTACACGTAAACTGGTCAAATTTGACAAGGTTACTTTCAATCCATTTTTACGAGGTGATGCCGTCATTAAATCAAAATTGTGTTTTCACATTTATGAAAGAACATTTCATAAGCTACAACATATTGAAATTTGGGTGAAAAATGGCAAAGGATAAGTGAGATACGCTAGAGTAAACTTGGAATTTGATGACGTCATTTTGAAAATTTACTTTTTTGACTTTATTAAGAAATTTGATATCTTTTAATCATTTTGTCAGCATAGCCAACCCATGAAATAACATGTACAACTCATCAGCTTTCAGAATATGTAAAGAAAATTGGGGGTCACCGTCCATCCTGACGAGTAAAATCCGATTTAAAATTGGCGGTTGTTTGGCATAGTTGCACTGTGTATCCCCATTGACGCACGCGCGGAATTTTTAGTTTGACGGGCCCGTATGACGTCATATTGAGTCGGATCGACTTGAAACTTGGTAGAAATATTCCTTGACATTTTGGACATCCCATCCGTGTAAAAAAACTGAAAATTTCTATTGCATACTAGCTGTGCGTGCGAATATGTGCGCGCGCGTACGCGCCCGTCCAATTTTTTCAATTTTTCAAAAAATGCTCCAAATGATCTGAAACGTGTGCAAAAAAATTTTGAGCTCGATTTGAGCATACAAATATTTCAACGCGCGCGTACGCGCACGTTTTAAGATAAATATGAATTTTTGAGAAAATGAGTAGAACCCGCTTGACTTGAAATATATGTGACATAATTTACATTAAAAAATTCCATTCCATTTATGAGATATGCATGAAAATGTGTTTTCATATAATGACGTCATAGTGACGTCACGGTCGACTGATCACTATGATTTTACTTGCGCTGTCGTCTTTGCGACATGATACATATATGCTATAAGTTTGACATTGATAGGCAATGCACTTTCTGAGCTAACTCTTGCACAACTTTTGCGGAGAAATAAAGAAATAAAGAAAGAAGAATAAAGAATCAGTACAGATACAGAAGGTGATCCGAGAGGATACTCGGATCACCTAACTAGAGATTGTAATTTGTCATCACTGACAAATTAAGGTGATCCGATTTTTTTTATCAATGATTCGAGTCATGATCGCAATAGGCATGACCATACAAGTTTCATCTGTGTTTAGAGACATTGGCCGTGTGATGTTTGCATTCTCATTTAGCAAAGGGAGTCATATCTGCCATGTTTGGTACCAAATTCTGTATAGGCCCCCTACACTATAACGAAGAAACAGCAACAAATACATATGACCTTTGACCCACCTTTGCACTCCCAAGATTGCATCTGATGAAATAGTGGGTATTTTGTGAAATGATTCTCGCGACATCGTCTATACGTGTGAAAAATATGGGAAAGATAGGACAGGTATTCACCAAGATACAAGATGAAACATTTATGACCTTTGACCCTTATTTACATACCCAAGATGTTGTCCGATCTAGTAGTTGTTATTTTATGAAATAATGTACGTGACATGAACTAAACATGTGCAAAATATGGGGGTGATAGGGCGTGTTTATCTTGAGTTATTGCAAAGAAAGTTGCAGAGAGAAAGAAATATCTCAATACAGCGAAGATAAGCTTTAATTTCAACCAAGTTTTTTATAGTGATCCCGACATCGTATGAAAAAACGAAATGAAACCTTCCGATAGCGCAAAGTCTCAGCTACAACATATTAAAATCTGCGAGAAATTCACGGAAGGGTAAGTGAGCTAGTGCTCGATAAAGACAACTATGTCAATTTTCACATTTAAAAAATTCTCTCCCATAGAGATAACACGTCATAACGAAGATACAAAGGGAAGTACATATGACCTTTGACCTCAATTTGCACAGACAAGATGGCATCTGAGTAAAAAGTGGTTATCTTGTGAAATGATCCTTGTAACATGGTCTTTGCGTGTGCAAAATATGGGAATGATAGGACATGTATTCACTAAGATACAGCATGAAACACCTATGACCTTTGACCCTAATTTACATATCCAAGATGGTGTCTGATCAAGTGCTTGTTATTTTATGAAATAATTGACGTGACATGAACTAAAAATGTGCAAAATATGGAAGTGATAGAGGCCGTCTTTCTTGAGTTATTGCACAGAAAGTTGCAGAAAGAACGAAATATCTCAATACATCGAAGATAAGCCTGAATTTCAACCAAAATTTTCGACGTGATTCCGACATCGTATGAAAAAACAAAGGGCACACTTACGGTAGCGTAAAGTCTCAGCTACAACATATCAAAATCTGGGAGAAATTTACCGAAGGGTAAGTGAGCTAGTGCTCGATAAAGATAGTCATGTCAATTTTCATTTCCAGAAAAACTGCACTCCCATAGAGATAACACGTAAACTGGTCAAATTTGACAAGATTACTTTCAATCCATTTTTACGAAGTGATACCGTTATCCAATCAAAATGTTGTAATTTTATGTTTGAAAGAACATTAAATAAGCTACATCATACTGAAATCTGGGTGAAAATTGACAGAAGACTCGTGAGATACGCCTGAATGAACTTGAAATATGATGACGTCATTTTGAAAATTTACTTTTTTTACTTTATTAAGAAATTTGATATCTTTTAATCATTTTGTCAGCATTGCCACCCCATGAAATGACATGTACAACTCATCAGCTTTCAAAATGTGTACAGAAAATGGGGGGTCACCGTCCATCCTGACGAGTAAAATCGGATTTAAAATTGTCATTTTTTTGGCATAGTTGCACTGTATATCGCCATTGACGCGCGCGCGGAATTTCAACTTTGACGGGCCCGTATGACGTCATATTGCGTCGGATTGACTTGAAACTTGGTAGACATATTCCTTGACATTTCAGGCAGCCGATAAGTGTGAAAAACCGGGAAATTTCTATTGCATATGAGCTGTGCGTGCGTATATGCGCGCGCGCGTACGCGTCCGTCCAAATTTTTCAATTTTTCAAAAAATGCTCCAAATGGTCTGAAACGTGTGCAAAAAAAATTTGAGCTCGATTTGAGCATACAAATATTTCAACGCGCGCGTACGCGCACGTTTTAAGGCATAGATGAATTTTGAGAATATGAGTAGAATGCACTTGACCTGAAATATATGTGACGTAAATTTCATTGAAAAAATCCATTCCATTAATGAGATATGATTGAGAATGTGTTTTCATATAATGACGTCATAGTGACGTCACGGTCGACTGATCACCATGATTTTAGTTCGATTGCCGTCTTTGGGAGACGATACATATATGGTATAAGTTTGACATTGAAAGGCAATGCACTTTCTGAGCTAACCTCTGCACAAATTTTGTCCAGAAACAAAGAAAGAAAGATTCCGTACAGATACAGAAGGTGATCCGAGAGGATACTCGGATCACCTAACTAGACTCGGAATTTGTCAAGACTGACAAATTAGGTGATCCGATTTTTTTTTTTTTAATCAATGATTCGAGCTTTCACCTGAGATTAGGGACATTGGTCGTGTGATGTTTGGATTCTCATTTTGAAAAGGGAGTCAGACCTGCCATCTTGGGTACCGAATTCCGTATACACTATCAAAGAAGCAGAATGGACTATATTTGACCTTTGACCCCACTTTGCACCCCCAAGATGGCATCTGAGCAAAAAGTGGTTATTTTGTGAAATTATTCTTGTAACATGGTCTTTGCGTGTGCAACATATGGGAAAGATAAGACATGTATTCACCAAGATACAGGATGAAACATTTATGACCTTTGACCCTAATTTACATACCCAAGATGGTGTCTGATCAAGTAGTTGTTATTTTATGAAATAATGTACGTGACATTAACTAAACATGTGCAAAATATGGGGATGATAGGGGCTGTTTTTCTTGAGTTATTGCAAAGAAAGTTGGAAAAAGAAAGAAATATGAAAATACATCGAAGATAATCTTTAATTTCAACCACTTTTTTGGACGTGATCCCGACACCATATGAAAAACAAAGGGGACATGTACGATAGCGGAAAGTCTCAGCTACAACATATTAAAATCTGGGAGAAATTCACCGAAGGGTAAGTGAGCTAGTGCTCGATAAAGACAATCATGTCAGTTTTCACATCTAGAAAAATTCCCTCCCATAGAGATAACACGTCATAACGAAGATAAAGAAAGAAGTACATATGACCTTTGACCCCGATCTGCACAGACAAGATGGCATCTGAGCAAAAAGTGGTTATTTTGTGAAATGATCCTTGTAACACGGTCTTTACGTGTGCAAAATATGGGGAAGATAGAACATGTATTCACCAAGATACAGGATGAAACATTTATGACCTTTGACCCTAATTTACATACCCAAGATGGCGTCTGATCAAGTAGTTGTTATTTTATGAAATAATGTACGTGACATGAACTAAACATGTGCAAAATATGGTGGTGATAGAGTATGTTTTTCTTGAGTTATTGCAAAGAAAGTTGGATAAAGAAAGAAATATGAAAATACATCGAAGATAGGCTTTGATTTCAACCAAGTTTTTGGACGTGATCCCGATACCATATGAAAAAATGAAGGGCACACTAACGATAGCCCAAAGTCTCAGCTACAACATATTAAAATCTTAGAGAAATTCACCGAAGCATAGGTGAGCTAGTGCTCGAAAAAGATAGTCATGTCAATTTTCATTTCCAGAAAAACTGCACTCCCATAGAGATAACACGTAAACTGGTCAAATTTGACAAGATTACTTTCAATCCAATATTACGAGGTGATGCCGTCATCTAATCAAAATGTTGTTAATATATTAATGAAAGAGCATTTAGTAAGCTGCAACATACTGAAATCTGGGTGAAAATTGGCCAAGGATAAGTGAGATACGCTCGAGTGAACTTGTAATTTGATGACGTCATTTTGAAAATTTGCTCTTTTTATTTCATTAAGAAATTTGATATCTTTTAATCATTTTTCCAGCATCGCCAACCCATGAAATGATATGTAAAACTCATCAGCTTTCAGAATATGTAAAGAAAATGGGGGGTCACCGTCCATCCTGACGAGTAAAATCGGATTTAAAATTGGCGGTTTTTTGGCATTGTTGCACTGTATATCGCCATTGACGCGCGCGCGGAATTTCAACTTTGACGGGCCCTTATGACGTCATATTGAGTCGGATTGACTTGAAACTTGGTAGACATATTCCCTGACATTTCAGGCAGGCGGTAAGTGTGAAAAAACGGGAAATTTCTTTTGCATATGAGCTGTGCGTGCGTATATGCGCGCGCGCGTACGCGTCCGTAAATTTTTTTCAATTTTTCAAAAAATGCTCCAAATGGTCTGAAACGTGTGCAAAAAAAATTTGAGCTCGATTTGAGCATACAAATATTTCAACGCGCGCGTACGCGCACGTTTTAAGGTATAGATGAATTTTGAGAATATGAATAGAATGCGCTTGACTTGAAATATATGTGACGTAAATTTCATTGAAAAATTCCATTCCATTAATGAGATATGATTGAGAATGTGTTTTCATATAATGACGTCATAGTGACGTCACGGTCGACTGATCACTTTGATTTTAGTTCGATTGCCGTCTTTGGGAGACGATACATATATGGTATAAGTTTGAAATTGATAGGAAGAGGACTTTCTGAGCTAATCGATGCACAACTTTTGGGGAGAAAGAAGAAAAAGAAGAAGAAGAAGAAGAAAGAATCCGTACAAAAACAGAAGGTGATCCGAGAGGATACTCGGATCACCTAATAAAAAAATCTTGGGCGTACTGCCGTACATACTCGAGCAGGATTCGAACCTACGACCTCCTGATCACCGGATAGGCGTCATCTCCACTAGACCACCGAGATTTCGCCCGACAGCAAGTGTTGGTTCTAATCCTTAAAGTATGCAGCGGGTACTGCTTCATTATTCAAACTAGAGATTGTAATTTGTCATCACTGACAAATTAAGGTGATCCGATTTTTTTTTTTAATCAATGATTCAAATCCTGATCGCAATAGGCATGACCATGCAGGTTTCATTTGTGTTCAGAGACATTGGCCGTGTGATGTTTGGATTCTCATTTAGAAAAGGGAGTCATATCTACCATCTTTGGTACCAAATCTGTATACACTATAACGAAGATACAGCAACAAGTACATATGACCTTCGACCCCACTTTGCACAACCTAGATGGCATCTGAGCAAAAAGTGGTTATTTTGTGAAATGATTCTTGTAACATGATCTTTCCGTGTACAAAATATGGAAAAGATAAGACATGTATTCACCAAGAGACAGGATGAAACATTTGTGACCTTTGACCCTAATTTACATACCCAAGATGGAGTCTGATCAAGTAGTTGTTATTTTATGAAATAATGTACGTGACATGAACTAAACATGTGTAAAATATGGGGTGATAGGGGCTGTTTTTCTTGAGTTATTGCAAAGAAAGTTGCAGAAACATAGAAATATCTCAATACATCGAAGATAAGCTTTAATTTCAACCAAGTATTATAACATGATCCCGACATCATATGAAAAAAAAAAAACAAAGAGCACGTAACGATAGCGCAAAGTCTCAGTTACAACATGTTAAGATCTTAGAAAAATTCACCGAAGGGTAAGTGAGCTAGTGCTCGACAAAGACAATCATGTCAATTTTCACATCTAGAAAAATTCCCTCCCATAGAGATAACACGTCATAACGAAGAAACAGAAAGAAGTACATATGACCTTTTGACCCCACTTTGCACAGACAAGATGGCATCTGAGCAAAGAGTGGTTATTTTGTGAAATGATTCTTGTAACATGATCTTTCCGTGTGCAAAATATGGGAAAGATAGGACATGCATTCACCAAGATACAGGATAAAACATTTATGACCTTTGACCCTAATTTACATACCCAAGATGGCGTCTGATCAAGTAGTTGTTATTTTATCAAATAATGTACGTGACATGAACTAAACATGGGCAAAATACGGGGGTGATAGGATATGTTTTTCTTGAGTTATTGCACGGAAAGTTGCAGAAAGAAAGAAATATTTCAATACATCGAAAATAAGCTTTAATTTCAACCAAGTTTTTTTACGTGATGCAGACATCGTATGAAAAAGCAAAGGGCACACTTACGATAGCACAAAGTCTCAGCTACAACATATTGAAATCTTAGAGAAATTCACCAAAGCATATGTGAGCTAGTGCTCGATAAAGGTAGTCATGTCAATTTTCATTTCCAGAAAAATTGCACTCCCATAGAGATAACACGGAAACTGGTCAAATTTGACAAGATTACTTTCAATCCATTTTTACGAGGTGATGCCGTCATCTAATCAAAATATTGTTATTACATTAATGAAAGAGCATTTAATAAGCTACAACATACTGAAATCTGGATGGAAATTGACAAAGGATTAGTGAGATATGCCCGAATAAACTTGAAATTTGATGACGTCATTTTGAAAATTTACTTTTTTTACTTTATTAAGAAATTTCATATCTTTCAATCATTTTGCCAGCATTGCCACCCCATGAACTGACATGTACAACTCATCAGCTTTCAAAATATGTAAAGAAAATGAGGGGTCACCGTCCATCCTGACGAGTAAAATCGGATTTAAAATTGGCGGTTTTTTGGCATAGTTGCACTGTATATCGCCATTGACGCGCGCGCGGAATTTCAACTTTGACGGGCCCGTATGACGTCATATTGAGTCGGATTGACTTGAAACTTGGTATAAATATTTCTTGACATTTCAGACATCCGATCAAAGTGAAAAAACTTGAAATTTCAATTGCAAATGAGCTGTGCGTGCGTATATGCGCGCGCGCGTACGCGTCCGTCCGATTTTTTCAATTTTTCAAAAAATGCTCCAAATGAACTGAAACGTGTGCAAAAAAATTTTGAGCTCGATTGGAGCATACAAATATTTCAACGTGCGCGTACGCGCACGTTTTAAGAGAATATATGAATTTTGAGAACATGAGTAAAATGCGCATAACTTGAAATATATGTGACGTAAATTTCATTGAAAAATTCTATTCCATTAATGAGATATGATTGAGAATGTGTTTTCATATAATGACGTCATAGTGACGTCACGGTCGATTGATCACAATGATACATTAGATTTGTCGTCTTTGGGACATGATGCATACATGGTATAATTTTGAAATTGATAGGCAGCGGACTTTCTGAGCTAACCTCTGCACAACTTTTGGGGAGAAATAAAGAAATAAAGAAGAAGAAAGAATCCGTACAGATACAGAAGGTGATCCGAGAGGATACTCGGATCACCTAATTAGTGAAATTATTCCATCGAATTGTGTTTATTGCAACTGTTTAACAAATTGCCCTACATCAGGTTCGAAACCTGCCCGAGTAGGCCCTATGAAGGTTGTATGCCCACGATTTCTTTTGTCGTGGCTACTACTAAAACGCTGATCAATTCAGTGCTTACTTACGTCGATGTATTAGTCAATGTGTGACTGTTAATCAGTTGGGATAAAATACAACTCGACGAAAGAATTTCAAGAAGTTGGAGTTGAGAATTATGAAAACTTTGTTATTGTTAATAATGTTCTTCATCCTCTTCTTCTCACGCTTCTCTTTTTTCTTTACGTTATTGTCATTATCATGTATCATTATCGTTTTGTATAGTAACATGATTGTCACCACCACATCTATCATCCACGGATCAATCTTAGACATGGGAAAGTAACCTATGCTCATACGTGTGAATCCACCCGCGTAGTGTGTGTGTGAGTGTGTGTGTGGAGGGGGGGGGGGTAGTATCTGGTAAGTGGTATAGGCAATATCAGAACAGGGAGGTGGAAAGCCACCTCCCTGATCGGAATAATGATAATCGGAAAATCAGAGATAAAACTGGTCAGGCTTTCATTATACAACGAGGTAAATATACAACCATAATACTATCATTTGTAGTATTATCATCATCCTAACATTGCCATAACGTTTCATTAACCGAGTGAACGGATGTATGAAACATATACGCGTTGTGATGAGTATAGCTGATGTCAAAAGGGGCTATGCAGTAATCGTTTCGCACATCCGAAATCAATTGTGCATGCGACAAATAGCGGCTGATCTCTTGAGTATATATTTACTCTACTTTTCTCAACATCTGTATTTGCTCTGGCCCATTAATACCCACCGATTGTGCCGAACTCTACTCACCACCTCACGTAGTTTGTGCGGGGCATTGTTTTCGCAGAATCCCAGATAATCTGATGTTTTATCATGGCATTTTTCTTCAAACTCCATGGCATCCTTCGAATGAAATACTGTCTTGAAAAGAGGTAACATCATCACACACATACACACATGTATTATGTTACATAGAACACGAAATGCCAAAAGGCCCAACCCCCGAAGAATGAGAAAGAGAATGTTATACATAGGCCTACCTGATACTCCTATATCAAAGTTGAGAATAAAATGGCAAATAATGTGTGTTTTACCGCTTTTTCCCCAATAGTAATGAAATATTATCCACGGGGAAGAAATATAGGAAAAACCTAAATTCCCTGTAGGCCTATGTCCCAAGCCCCATCCCGCCCTCCCCGCCATAAAAAAGGCAAAAACAAAACAAAACTAGAGATTGTAATTTGTCATCACTGACAAATTAAGGTGATCCGATTTTTTTTTTTAATCAATGATTCGAGTCCTGATAATGCAAAGTCTCAGCTACAACATATTAAAATCTGAGAGAAATTCACCGAAGCATAAGTAAGATAGTGCTCGATAAAGAGAGTCATGTCAATTTTCACATCTAAAAAATTCCCTCCCATAGAGATAATACGTCATAGCGAAGACAGAAAAAGAAGTACATATGACCTTTGACCCCACTTTGCACAGACAAGATGGCATCTGAGCAAAAAGTGGTTATTTTATGAAATGATCCCTGTAACATGGTCTTTACGTGTGCAAAATATGGGGAAGATAGGATATGTATTCACCAAGATACAGGATGAAACATCTATGACCTTTGACCCTAATTTACATACCCAAGATGGCGTCTGATCAAGTAGTTGTTATTTTATGAAATAATGTACGTGACATGAACTAAACATGTGCAAGATATGGTGGCGATAGGGTATGTTTTTCTTGAGTTATTGCAAAGAAAGTAGCAGAAAGAAAGAAATATTTCAATACATCGCAGATAAGCTTTAATTTCAACCAAGTTTTTGGACGTGATGCCGACTCCGTATGAAAAAAACGAAGGGCACATTAACGATAGCCCTACGTCTCAGCTACAACATATTAAAATCTTAGAGAAATTCACCGAAGCATAAGAGAGCTAGTGCTCGATAAAGATAGTCATGTCAATTTTCATTTACATAAAAATTGCACTCCCATAGAGATTACACGTAAACTGGTCAAATTTGACAAGGTAACCTTCAATCCATTTTTTCGAGGTGATGTCGTCATGTAATCAAAATTGTGTAATTACATTCATGAAAGAGCATTTCATAAGCTACAACATATTGAAATTTGGGTGAAAATTGGCAAAGGATAAGTGAGATACGCTCGAGTGCACTTGAAATTTGATGACGTCATTTTGAAAATTTACTTTTTTTACTTTATTAAGAAATTTGATATCTTTTAATCATTTTGTCAGCATAGCCAACCCATGAAATGACATGTACAACTCATCATCTTTCAGAATGTGTCAAGAAAATGGGGGGTCACCGTCCATCCTGACAAGTAAAATCGGATTTAAAATTGGCGTTTTTTTTGCATAGTTGCACTGTGTATCCCCATTGACGCACGCGCGGAATTTTGAATTTGACGGGCCCGTATGACGTCATATTGAGTCGGATCGACTTGAAACTTGGTAGAAATAATCCTTGGCATTTCGGACATCCGATCCGTGTGAAAAAATGGAAAATTTCTATTTCATATTAGCTGTGCGTGCGAATATGTGCGCGCGCGTACGCGTCCGTCCGATTTTTTCAATTTTTCAAAAAATGCTCCAAATGGTCTGAAACGTGTGCAAAAAAAATTTGAGCTCGATTTGAGCATACAAATTTTTCAACGCGCGCGTACGCGCGCGTTTTGAAATAAAAATGAATTTTGAGAATATGAGTAGAATTCGCTTGACTTGAAATATATGTGACATAAATTTCATTGAAATATTCCATTCAATTGATGAGATATGCATGAAAATGTGTTTTCATATAATGACGTCATAGTGACGTCACGGTCGACTGATCACTGTGATTTTACTTGCGCTGTCGTCTTTGCGACATGACACATATATGGTATAAGTTTGACATTGAGAGGCAATGCACTTTCTGAGCTAACCTCTGCACAACTTTTGAGGAGAAATAAAGAAAGAAACAAAGAAAGAAGAATAAAGAATCAGTACAGATACAGAAGGTGATCCGAGAGGATACTCGGATCACCTAACAAAAAGAAAACAATACAATAGAACAGAACAGTAAATTCGGTAATCACTGAACTATGAAAGCAGGTAGTCCTTTGTAATCGGCGTCTTAAAAAAATCTGGAAATTAGGGCATATGTGCCGATACGTAATGAGCATTCCATTTCAGTCGGGAGAGACCGACATTTTGGGTCAACGCCTTACGAACAAAAGCGAAATCAAATATTTTCTTTCTGGAAAAAAAATATAAAAATAAATATGTATATGTTTCCTTTTTTATCCCTTTATCATATTACATTATCCCTTGTTGGCATACATACATGTAATGATGATGACGATGATAAAAGTTGTAATCAGCTGATAATGATAATGATGATAATAATAATAACAATAATAACATAAGGATAATGTCTAATTCTGACTACAATGAAATCCTGCTGGATAGGTGCGTATAGACAATTTCATATAGTACTTAAAGCGTCATCCTTCATGCATGGAGTTTACAAGATATATTTAAGAATTCTCACTGTAATTTCGCTTTTGATAGAGATGCAGGCAGTGATATTAAATGATAATGATTAAAAATGACGGTTAAGGTGGTGAGGTGTAAAAAAATATATATTTTCATTCTTATTCTCATCAATAGCATCACCATGAATTCAATCGATATCATCATTACCATCATCACCATCACCACCACCACCATCATCATCATCACTACCAACACCATCATCATCATCACCACCACCACCACCATCATCACCACCACCATCATATCATCTTTATCACCACCACCACCACCATCATCATCATCAACACCACCAGCATCATCAGCATCATCACCACCAACACCATCACCATCATCATCATCCCCATGATCACTATCACCATCGCCTTCATACTTACTGTGTAAGAATCCGTTGGTGCAGATCCTGTTGTTCTTTAATACATACATTTACTGTAATGTCTATACCTATTTAGTCTGACCGTGTATATCTCCAACTACGGAGACCGTGTAGCAGAAGTAATGAACTTTGAAGAAGGTCCAATTTGCTATCTTTCCTTTCTTGTTACATTTTTAAATTTTATTTTTGCTGCGAGTTTCTTGCACATCTACATGTGTAGGTGGTCTTACGTCAAGTCGTTAGTTCACACAGTGTAAGTTCAGTACATTATGTCATAAACCCATATACGTTTACGAAGAATTCGATACGTAACTCGGTATTACTATACCCATCCATGAAGAAGATAGGCCTACATATCTATACATGTGTGAGCATACACACTGTTCTCGCGGATAATTCACTGGGTGAATGTTCGTATAGAGTAGACAACGAAAATTGCGTCCAGATCAAACACGTCATAGCATCAAATCCTCATGGAGCTCCATAGTAGCTCTATGATCAAACTGCCAGCCCTCTCTTGATATAGCTTTTGAACAATTAAAGAGGAAACCCAGTCCAAATATTATAAGTTAGTTGGATAAGTTTATTCAACGGCCAAAAAAAAAAAAAAAAAATGGTTGAAATCGGATGAAAATAAGGAAGTTATGACATTTTGAAGTTTTGATAATTTCTCCAAAACAGTTCTTGTACAGTGGATATGAATATGCAAGTGAGTGAGCTAACCATGTCATACCCTCGCAATTTTGCATTGATCGCGTACAAAAAACAAAAAAAAAAATGACGAAAATGCAATGTTTCTGTCATTGAAGTCTGAACATGACGTTATTCCAGGTTGAATAACTTCAGAATAGTGATCAGTTAGATTTAAGAGGATTTGAGCCTCGGGCTTAATTGCGTTTGAATGAAAAATAGGAAATTTCACAATTAATACAACCAATATGATAAGTTGTGAGGGAATGACATGCTCACTTTTCCATTTGCATATTCATACTGTTTACTGTCCCCCCCCCCCCAAAAAAAAAAAGAAGAAATAGCAAAACTTTATAATGTCATAACTTCCTTATTTTTCATCCGATTTCGACCAAATGTATACCGTTGAACTCGTAATATTTTACTCTTTCTTATATTATAACTTATACTTGGACTAGATTTCCCCTTAAAGGCCTCATATGGGTTGGGTTCACATGTCACATTGCGATGTCCCTTCGGGACTTCCACAGAATAAAGCCACTACAGGCTTGCTTTGTCAGCGCTATAATTTTCAACCATGGATCACAGCGACTGGCGAAATGCTACATGGTGCGTGTACAGTCTGTTGTCGCTTTGGTCTGAGCATTTTCGTTAACATACGTCGATCGGCCTCGGACTCCGTCAAGACGTTTAAAAGATGCAATCTATTTTATCAGAGAGCAGAAAAATACACTCTACCTCGGCAGAATGTGTCTAGGTTTATTTATCACACTTGCCTTGGCCAAACAGCACTTAGTCTTGCTTCAGTCGCTGTTAGAAAAGACCTAAAAGAGAGAAAGAGAGAGAGAGAGAGGGGGGGGGGGGCGGGGGAGGTGGAGAGGGAGAGAAATGTGGAAGGGGGTAGAGGGGGAGAAATGCTCTCCCGTTTCAACATCACTAGTGTTGCGTGGCAACTCTAAATGAAGTTCATTTCGTTGATGATGATGGTGGCGGTCCGTAAGAACCACTGTGCGTTTACAGTTTCATCCTCATCGTGCACACGTACATAATACAGAGCTGCCTGAAAAGCAGCAAACAGCGTACAAGTGAGCTGAACACAACCCGGAAGTGAACTTGAATGACCATGCCATGTCATGCCATTTAATGCCAATGAGCCAAGAGTGCACATTTTCACACACAAACCATGGACAGGGTAGTGACGTGGCACACAGAGGGTTAATAATGTATTGTTAATCAGCATCATGTCTCTGATTGATTGAATGGCGACTAAATAATAATAATAATCTTAAATACTCAGCATATGCATCTCTTCGATACAACCGCCTTCCCTGAATTCCAAACTCAAATAATAAGGATATGCGTACTAATCCCCAATGCTACAGCTAATGGTATAGCCTGCTGCACTACTGCCAGTAATAACGATACCGATTATAAGAATAATGGTTAAGAATATAATGATAATAATGGTATAATGCATAAAATTTGTGAAATTGTACATATTAAAGTGTGATTTCAATTTCAGCAACCCCTATCAGTATCTGAGTAAAGACTACCATTCCAGGTCTACCTAGAGCAAGAAGAATTTTTAAGTGCCTCTTTTCATCTCTTGTGACAAACATAGATAGGTTCTCGGGTGCCATAACTTATAATAGGCTAAAATCATTACTCTTCTTCCTCTTTATTCTATTTGTCGAGTTTTTCTGAAATCGCAGTCGAGGGTTTTCATGACATACGTGTTGATTTTATAGGGGTCTAACTGACTGTATCCCTTCAGTATTGCAATGGGCTGCAAAATTGCTGCAGGCCTCAAGCGTCCAGTGAAGCCTGGACGTACCGGTGATGCATGCTGACGAAAGTCAGAAATGATATAGACAGTTGTTGTACCTGGTATACTTTGTCGAGAGTCTGCTTACCTTGCACAGGTTCTGGTGAGAGTATTGAATGGGGGTAAAGTTAGAACAACAGTGGTTTATAGAGATTAAACAATTCTTCCTTCAGCATACAGGGAAATGAACTTAAACACTGGGTGTGGATTTGAGATATAGTGAATGCACATAGCAGATGCATCAGTGAAATTAGAGGAAAATTTGTTAGTCCGTTCAAAAGTTATCGATCCCATGAGCTCCATGTGCTGGCATTGCTTGATATTGAAGACTCTTGTCTGATTAATTTTTTTTTTTTAAACTTCACTGCAAACGATGACCTTGTGCTCTGTACAGAATCATACAGGCTTTAATAGGCCTACTGCTGCATTCACTCAGTCCACACTTTCGACTGGAGTAGAGTTTGTTGTTGTTGTTTTTTTCTGTGTGATCTTATAATACTCTTCGTCGTTCTTCATGTGCATTAATGATGCATTTTTGACATTCAGATTATTAATGCAGTCTAGCCTTTATCACCGACCCCATCTTTCTTTTATTTTGTAAAATCTGGAGTATAATTTGTCCTTATTCGTCCTCATTGCATGCAGTATACCATCCTAGGATATAGGCCTATGTAGAAACACGATTCTCATTACAACAACTTTTCACTGTGGAGGTGGGACTTCCGTATCAACATCAGTTTGAGTGGAATGTCGATCAAAATAATATAATTATACAGTACAATGAACCTTAGTATTCGTAGACAGAGCGCAAGAGGTGATTGAAAAAAAAAAAAGAAGATCAGTTTAAGAGTGTTGTTTGTCCCTATGCAGTACAGCACTTTAAAGGTCATTCAGACTCCGAACATGTTTCATGGTAACGTTGTGGGCCATTTTGGTTGTTAAATCTGATAATATTAAGCGTGCATCTTTACTTTGTAGGCGCAAATAACCAGAAGTCACGTTCTGCAAAATGTGTTATTCTTCAAGAGACATTTCATTCCCTGCTATATCGTGTATTCAACCGTAAAATTACCACAGAAGAAAAGAAGAACAAATTATATATAATTCGACAAGTATTGTTTATCAAGTACTTAGCAAATGGGCAGGTCGCCATGCAGTGTATATTCTGGACTATTTTCAGATGTTTCACGTTTACGTCGTCAGAGTGACTCGCTTCATCCGATCGAGTGATCTGGAGCATTTGCCAGTGTTTAGAATTCAGACTATGTACATATGCGATCTCTTGGTGCATTCAGGCGATCGGTTGCGTCAATAGGGGTCAACCAGAAAGGTCATCTGGATCAGTAAAGGGGTCAACCAGTGTCACACACTTCAAACACGAGTTCTGGATGTTGACTGACGACGAACAGAAAGCGAAGTTATGCTTGAGCAAAAGCCAAAACCCTAAAAATGCTAGGGGACTAAGTTTCGGTAAAAATAATAACTAGTACAGTCTAACACTAACACTCTACGTATCGAGTATACCGTCGGTGACAGCAGACTTTAGGGGATACATTGTAAGTCTGGTTTCCAGACCCTTTGCCAACAGGTACTGAACTGAAGTCGCCGCCTTCGCCGGAAGCTCTGCAGGACAAATCCACCTAAAACCTACTCCAGTTTTCCACGTCGAGGGCGTCAATATCCCGATAGCAAAATAGTAAGAGCAGATGGTATGGAAGCGAGACTAACTTTTAATAGAGCACTCTGTTTAAAGGGTGTGTACCGTTCTAGTTCAGGTGAGTATTTAGCTTTTAACGTTTTGCGAGATATTCAGAAACCACTCTATGAGATGTCAAAGAGCATGCAATTCTAAGGGGTAACAAATGTTTATTTGATGAAAATCGGTTTTGAAATGGCTGAGATATCCAAAAACAAGGTGAAACAAAGAGATCCGTCGCCTTTTATCACATCACTTTTTTTGGATATCTCAGCCATTTGAAAACTAATTTTCATCAAATAAACGTTGACTCCTTCGTAAAGTTACATGCTCTATCATATTTCAGAAGAGGTTTCTCAATATCTCCCTTAGAAATGGTCAAAACATGAATCCCCAGCTCAACCAATAAATACTGTACGGTCCCTTTAAAAGCGGAGCATGACGATTGTTTACTGCGTTCATAAAAAGTGTGCATCAACATTCAAGTCCTACCTTATCAAATGAAGTAGCACAAATAACTGGTACCCAGTCATTGCAGTTTGACACTTTAATTGTCATTAGTCAATTCCTTTGCACAGGAGCTACGATCAATCCCTCTTTTGTTTTGTTCAGGGTTTTGTCCCTCCTTACCCCCCCCCCCCCGAAAAAAAAAAATACCAGCAACTAGAAAGCTGGTATAAAAGTGTTAAAAACTATCAATAACTGGGTATAAGCATGCATTCGCACAGCATCTTTTGAAGTCATCGAGGGGTAGCATTTTTATTACATGTTGTTTACAGGATTAATGTATCACTTGATATGCCAATTGCCTTTCGGATTCACAGCACACAGCCTACAGAATAACAATAACAGAATTCAATTTCTCTTGAAATTACAATTTCAAGACATTGCCCACGGTATTTCCCGTCCGACTTATGACGCCAAAGTCTTTTCTGCTGTTGTTGTTTTCAAAAGACCAGTAGGCCATACACTTCTGTGGCATTCGAAAAAAACAACGTAAGCTAAGTTTCTCCTTTAATTCACGCTTGTGAAGGTGATTAGCTGAAAGTGCTTTAACTCATATAATATATTAGGATTTAGGTGATGTTATTTTGTAATTACCTAATTGTTGGTTCTGTTATAGGCAGTGGCGTATCTGGGGGGGGGGGGGGGGGGCAAGGGGGGCACGTGCCCCGGGCGCCACTCCTTGGGGGCGCAAAAAAAAAAACGAAAAAAAAAGCGAAGAAGAAGAAGAAAAAGAAAGAAAAAAAAAAACGAAGAAGAAGAAAAAAAAAGAAAAGAAGAAGAAAAAGAAGAAGAAAACAAAAACTCACCCAGAAGGGGGAGGGAGAATGGGGGGGGGGCAGAAAACCAAATCAAACAAGATAAAAAACAAAACATGATGATGACGCGGACAAAATGACAATGTTTATAGTGTTCACACAAAAATTCCATGTTCTGTGAGCTGAAATATAACAATTTTCGGCTCGCTCGCTGCGCTCGCTCGCAAAAATTTATATAAAAAAGAAGGTAAGAACAAAACGTGATGATGACAAAATGACAGTGTCTACTGTGTTCACACATGTCATTTTATATTTAGCAGGCAAAATGTTTCACGGAGCAGCGGCTGCAATTTCATTCGTTCTGAAGCGATCGCCAATTGGATCAAAAGAGGGCGTCAACGGTTTCGAACATGGGGGGGGGGGCGCAAAAAAACAACAACAAATCAAACAAGATATGAACGAAATGCAATGATGACGCGGAAATATACAAATTTCGGCTCACTCGCTCGTACTAATTTAGAGTATTTTTTCAAGTCCTCAGTTTGTTGGTATAAATCGTTATCTATAAGGCCGTCACTATATCTTGATTAGAATTGTAAGATTTAATAAGCAAAAAAATGACAAGAGTTTCATGATTTGTAAGCTGAAATACAAAAATTTTTGGCTCGCTCGCTGCGCTCGCTCGCCAAAATTTGTATAAAAAAAGAGAAGATAAGAACAAAACGTGACGATGACGCGGACAAAATGATAATGTCTATTGTGTTCACTCATGTCATTTTATATTTAGCAGGAAAAATGTTACACGGAGCAGCGACTGCAATTTCATTCGTTCTGAAGCGATCGCCGATTGGATCAAAAGAGGACGCCAACGGTTTCGAACATACGGGGGAGGGGGGGG
Source organism: Diadema setosum (assembly GCF_964275005.1). Lineage (NCBI taxonomy): Eukaryota > Metazoa > Echinodermata > Echinoidea > Diadematoida > Diadematidae > Diadema > Diadema setosum. The sequence goes on from NC_092687.1 coordinate 32,196,573, forward strand.
GGGGCGCAAAAAAAATAAAAAAAGTTAAGAAAAAACGTAATGATGACGCAGAAATATACAAATTTCGGCTCACTCGCTCGTACTAATTTAGAGTATTTTTTCAAGTCCTCAGTTTGTTGGTATAAATCGTTATGGTTATCTAGAAGGTCGTCACTATGATTGTGAGATTTAATAAGCAAAAAATGACAAGAATTCCATGTTTTGTAAGCTGAAATACAAAAATTTTCGGCTCGCTCGCTGCGCTCGCTCGCCCAAAATTTATATAAAAAAAGATATGAACAATACGTGATGATGACGAGGACATTTACAAATTTCAGCTCACTCGCGCGCACTAATTTAAAAGTATTTTTTAAAGTCCTCAGTTTTATGGTATAAATCGATATCTATAAGGCTGTCACTATATCTTGATTAGAATTGTAAGATTTGGTAAGTAAAAAATGACAAGAATTCCATGTTTTGTAAGCTGAAATACAAAAATTTTCGGCTCGCTCGCCAAAATCTATCACAATTCATTACATTTAAATCACCCTCAAAAGATCCCTTTTAAGTGCTTGAGAAAGCATCATGTGGACTTTGTTTAAAGTCCCTACCGGGATGGGGTTGGGGTTGAACACTTTTTCAGAAATTAGGGGCGCAATTTTCGTGCTTGCCCCGGGCGCCGTTTTCCCTAGATACGCCACTGGTTATAGGTGATCCGCAGATTTTTTACTATGACGCCTAGCTCTATTTTGCTTTGTTGGTAAGGTGTATTTTTATGTTGTCATTTGGGACTAAGGAATTTATGAATAATTATCATCGGGGAAGCTTATGACTGAAGCCTGATGCAGGAATGACGAAAATATACTGTGATACAGAAGTCGATTACTGTTTTTAAATCAGGGATTAGTCCCTAAAAATGAATTTGACCATAATTGTCAAACATTTTGTAGTGCCTACGTTAATACAATCAGATAAATAGGCCTAAATGCATGTTAAGACTTTCTTGGCTCCGTTTGTTGGATCAAAATCTTTTATTGTGATCGACTTGCCGTGGATTTCGGAAAAGAATGCTAGCCGTGATGTTCTTCCCGAAAACAGTTTAGCAATTAGACCACTCTTTCGTGTCAGGTCCATATTAAAAAGAAAGGAGGATCTATCAAGGGATGAAGAGTGATGTTCCTTTAAGATGAGGAGTCAAGAAGTGGAGTCATTTCATTGTGTTCAAAGGTTTTGAGAAATCGCAGGTAACAAACCATAGAATCTTTGATCTTCTGACTTCAAGTGTCATGAAAGCCAGCAAATCATGTGCGCACGTGAACTTTGGACAAGAAAACAGTAATTAAGGCTAAATTTGAACACGTAAGTGGGATCAACACACTGTTCTTCGTTTGTGAAAGGAAAATGAATAATGCAAAGTCCGATATACTCATATCCATGTCACGACGGTCGGGATACATTTTTCAGCGGAAATAGCAGAGACAGGAAATCAAGAACTTCGCAAACAAAGGCAACAGATTCCAAACGCTTCAACGATATACAGGCGATGAAGCTTTCAGACTTTTTCTCGAGTTGGTTAGCAATGTTTCGTCTCCTCATATCAACATCACGAATTTTGCATGTTTCAAAAACACACAGAAAGCAGAGTGTCTTCCCTAAACATTCCGCTTCTTTCTTCTTTTTTAGAGCCCAGTACAGTAGCGTAGATTGTTGTATGGGGAAAAAATCTTTTAGACGTCATTTCTTTCAACAATACACGCACACACACCAGGGAGGTGTACCTCCCTGCACGCGAGCACACACACACACACACACACACACACACACCCACGAATAAATAGACGAGCTACCATAATGAAAAGGGAATATTTAGTGTGTATTCTGCAGGAGAGTTGCAAATACGTTTAAAAAGTGCTTATTATTCATTTCAGACTGCAAAAGTAAATGACACACAGAGGACACAGCACTTCAGCAGTGTGTTTTCATAAAGACTGACTTTCTCATTGGGTCATACCAGTGCCGTATGTTGGCCAGACTCTCATTTATACGGCACTGGGTCATACTTCCCTGAGTAATTTGATGCAACGTAACAAAAGACGAAGAACCACCGACATGACCAAGGACGAGGAAATAAAACACAACTAAAATTGTTCTGTTTTGTCTGTCATTTTACAACATCACTGTATTCACACGAGCCAAATACATATATGGGTTACAAATCTGACAAAATTTCCTATCGGGAAACAAAAGAAGCGTACCTTTTCCAGATTGACGGATCAAATGGTGTGTGAAAAAACCCAGTAAATATTGCATTTCTCCTACTGATGGGGCTTACGAAACATTACACCTCGAATTCAGGAGCAGCATATCACATATATTAAGGGGTGCTGTTCGTTTATATTCCGAAGGTTCGTTATTCCGAAGGGTCGTTAATCCGAAACACGCAGATTCCCTATAGTATACGTAGAGGTTCGTTACTCCGAAGTTTGGTTATTCCGAAAATGAAATTCGGAATAATGAACCTTCGGAATAACGAATCTTAGGAATAAAGAGCCTTCGGAATAACGAACCTTCGGAATAACGAGCTGTAACCCACATAAGCAAACACACACACACACATACACACATATGCCTGGATGAACCGAGGAGGTACAAGGACGTACTAGCTAGTGCCTGCTTGGATGAACCAGGGAGGTGGTAGAGATATCCTGGATATGCCACCTCCCTGAATGAACACACGAACAAAACGAAGAATCGTGTTGGGGTCAAATGGTCACGAATCGGATAGAGGAGAGAGGGAGAGATGGAGAGAGAGAGAGAGGGGGGAGCTCTAGGAGAAGGAGGTAGAAGAAGAAGAGCTAAGAGGGGAAGAGGAGAGGGGCAGAGAAGGAGAGAGAGATCCGGATATAAAATAGAGATGAGAAGAGACGAAAGAAAAGAAAACTATAAATCAAACAACCTAAATTTCAGAGCAGCGAATTGAAAACTCGAGTTACAGTTGCAGTTGAAGCCGCCATGCATGCATGTGCTTCATTTGAGATTGTCATGTTCTTGCATTCCACTGAGAACATGCCTACAGTTCGTGCAGCTTCAGATGCACCAAGAAGTGAGTTCATTTCTGATTTTTACTTCGACGAACATAAATCACCATCACCAATCTCTTCCCCATCTTGCGCACATAAAGAACAAGAGCCAAGAAGATAAGTTGGAAGCAGCAGCTTACCTCGGTAGATAACCTCTCGACGCTCTATAGCTCCGACCGCAGTCCTGTGCTTGGATGGTCAGTGCTGAGATGTAGCTATCGTTTGCTCACATAATTTCCCCGTAGCAAATCGCGCCTGAGGTTTTCTGATGTTAAAACTATGTCCGCCGTCCGCAGCTGGTGAAAATTCCGCCGAAATGTGGGAGAATGTCCTACCTTGTACCTTCGCTGTTAATGCAGAGTTGAGCGAGATGGTAATCGCAGTGCCTTTCTTCAACAAAACTGAGGCAAAATTTGCCCGTTGCGTTAGAAACAGTACGGGACACGCAGGCTACACCGGGCCGTGGGTAGCAAAAGGTGAATGCAGACGATCAGCTGTTTGTCATTGACGTTCCGCCAGCTGTGTTTGCGACGACGCACGGACCTCGGAATACACTGTCCCTCGCCCAGGCACCGCAAACTGCATGTGAGTGCACGGACGAGCTGGTGAAAGCTGAAATGTGGCATGATCGTCGCAGCGAAACTACGCATGCGCCATTTCTGAATTATACCATGACAACGCCAGCTCGTGTTACAAACTGTCCACTCTGTGAGAGGCTTTGTTATTGTTGTTGTTGTTGTTGGTCATTTCTATGTCTTTGACGTATTTGTACAACAACATACGCTGTTTTCTATAACGACCACAATGGCACGCAAAATGGCTGTTAACACAAAGGTCAGCTTTCCTATTTGATACTGGCTGTACCGAAAACACAATACTAACGACAATGGAATTACTTCTCATGATGGCATTGTGCTCTTCTTTTTTTTTCTTCAAATTTCTTCTGGAATCTTCTTGGTTCTGTTTTTTAGAGGGGGGGGGGGGGGGGGAGGCCTGGAGGGCCGGGGACGGGGGTATCTTGATCATGGAGTTGACACGATCATGTATCTGCATATCCCTGTTACAGATTCTGCTTCTTCTTCTTTTTTCTCTCTTTCCTTTTTTTTTTTTCTTTTCCATTGATGATACACATCAGTGTATATCTGCTTGTGAAGACTGTATTGTGTTTTTATTCCTGGTTACAACACACAAATAAAAAGAATAGAAGATGCTCTGACGTCATCCTCTATTAACTGGCTCTTATTAAATATATATATATATATATATATATACATATATATATATATATATATATATATATATATATATGAAGAGTTTGTTTGCAAAAACCGATAAGTCTATATTAGTTATTTGCGATTAAAGGTCAAGAAAAATAAAGAGAATAATAAGAAAATGTTTGCTTCTTTTGACCATAACTTCAAAAATATAGTACCTTTATATGTAGTGACCAATATATCATTTAAAAGGTATTATTTTGTACTTTATGACAGAGACCGTACTTCAAAATCTTCAAAAATGGACTTATCGGATTTTGCAAACAAACTCTTCATATATATATATATATATATATATATATATATATATATTTATATTATATATATATATATATTATATATAATATGTATATGTAATTATATGTACATAAGAGATGTGATGTGATTTGTACACCTTCAAAATAATATTCTAAATTCTAAGTTTGCCAAAGTTGTCATTTTGCACTATATGGCCCAATACATATCCTATATAGGCCTAATGAGCGGTAATTTTCTGGCATGTAAAAATGAAATAAAAGAAGATAACATGGACAATAGCATGATGCCGTTGTAAAACAATAACAGTAACGGATTAAGAAATCAATGTAATGTCAACTTACTGTTAAGAGATTTTCTTCTTCTTTTTGTTTTGCGTGATAAGGTGTGCAAAGTGTGAAAAACCAGATCTGTTTTCATTCCCTTTTTTGCATAAAACAATTTTATCATGACAAAAGAATGAGGTAAAATGAAATGATTAGGCTATACAGTGATAACGAAACTTCATTTTACATCATTGAAATAACGAATTGTTGTAATCAATAACCACAGAGATCGAACATTGTACGAAATGGGATTTAAAAAGTGAAAGACAATGCTTGTAAATAATGTAGGCTCTCCTGAACAGGACAACCAAAGCAAACATGAAATTACGAGTTTGTACTAACCCTTTAATTTACAAGTTTTGAGTAAGGCACAGCGGCAGAAAAGTATCTCCCGTATGAACATAAGGGTCGGAGATTTATTAAGAGACGTCTGGGGACAAGACTATTTATTTCTTTTCTCTATCTGCCACCCCCCCCCCCCAAAAAAAAAAGACAGTTGGTCATCTAATGTAAACCACAATAGTATCTTAATGTCCCGATTGTCTAGAGAAAGCGGCAAGGCCTGATAATGGTTTGAAACACATGATTGGTTATAGCAGGGATGTGAACCTCCCTGTTTATAGGGGATAGGAAACAGGATAACATACCTCACTTCCCCTCCGCCCACCCCCCACCCCCCCCCCCCCGAAAAGAAACCAATAAAACATGTAATATATAATATAAGGAAAACGATGTAGAAAAAATAGATTAATAGATAATCAAATAATTTGAAAAATAAATGATTTGATTAATAAGCAAATAAAATATGCATAAAGATAACAGAGGCACGTCATGGCAAACCTCCACATTTGATATTGGTGTGAAATGCAAGGCTAAAATATATTAATTCATCATAGGTAAGTACTGCACAAAAACAAAGCATGAACTGTAACATTTCGTGAACCCTGCCTTTTTGGTTTCTAACAATTGAGGGCGACAAACTTTATTTTCCATCTTGCAAAAGAGGATTGCTTTAACAAAAAAAAAAAAAAAAAAAAAAATGTAAGTTGCTTAGTAATCGCAGCGGCTGCTGTGACTTTGAGGTAAAGAAACGACGGAACTGGGCGAAATCTTGTTGGTATTTTCGTAACCCTGACCGGAATGATTGCGTCGGCATGACAATGGACATGTCAAAATAAACGGTGTTTGGGGTTCGCGAGATTATAAGCTACTTTAAGTCTGGAAGGAAAAACAAGGCGCAATCACTGGCGTCATCTCCTTTAAGCAACGAGGGTAATTTGTGCAAGAAAAAGTCATCTACACCAATGACAATGATGATTTATAGCGGTTAACAAACTAACACAAACAAACAAAGGTGAACGTTACGAGTGACACATCCACGAGTCACGCAGCTCACGAGTCATCAATCCAGCCCAGGGCTCGAGAGTAAGTGGAAAATGCACATGAATCCGATACTAAAGGCGAACAATTAGGCCCTCGAGTCCGACGCTGATCACATCTTGGTGAGTAATGTACGCTGGTGTCGGTCATTTGGAGCTTCTTTGCCTATAGTGTAGGACTCGTGGGCCTCGTTTGCCTCACTGCTGGCCTTGGTCTCATGGGCCTTACTTTACACAGTGTCGAGCTCGTGGGACTAATTGAATGCATAAATAAATACATGTACATACATAAATGAATAGATAGATAAATAAAAATTAGAAAAGTAAGTATAACGATGGAAAGGAGTGCTGCTCTTTAAATAAAGCAGGGTTCATAAAACATGGATCACTCTATAAGGAAATGCCTATTAAAAAATGGCCACATTGTTGTTATTGTTGTTGAAATGAGAGAATTCCTTTAAAAGTCATCTCACAGCTGTTGTGGTCATTTCTTTATTTCATGATTTACTTTTTGTGTGACGACAAATTACCAGTTTTGCTTTGTTTTGTTTTAGCTTGGCTTGTTTTGTTTTGTTTTTCATCCAGAGACTCCAGTTCAATTTTATGTTCACGAAACGCCGAGCAAACAAAACAAAACAAAATCAATTGAAAAACTGTAGCTAATTCTAACGATTACAGTACGTCAAGGAAAGACTAACATCATTATTCATGTCAGTTCAGGCGATGACGTCACAAAGCCTATGCCTGGCGTTCTTTGGTATGATCACTATAGAGAGTTAAATAGTGTGTTCATTGTCAATATTGGATAGAGTAAACGACACTAATAATTTCACACAGTGAGCTTTGCTCATCTACCCCTTGATGAGCAAAACATCTTTGAAAAATAAATTCAATTAAATCATCCAGTCTTTGCAATATAGATAAAATTGACTATGAAGATTCTAATCATTTTATCATTGATTAGTGACTTTAATATCGATGATCATAAGCGTGGAGAGGAGTTTCTCTTAAAGTGAGATAGGTATGGGCAGCGCCATCGCGTGTTGGTTTCAAACACAATCGTTCTTCGCGAGGGGAAATGTGAAGGACAAAACTTCCTGCTATTGTGTTACAGTATCTACATTCCAAGTCCCCATGGCGATATCTTATACCGTAGACAATACAACGATTGAGTGTAGCTCCATGACTAGACAACGTCTTGTTGAAAACAGCCAGTCGGGAATTTCTGTTGGCAGTGAAGCATGCGCTATTATGAAGCTACGGAGTGACACAATGTGCTCCTGTAACAGTATAATATTATTGCTCCGCTTTTATTTTCTCCAAGGACTTCGGATTAGGGTTGTGAAATATTTTCACACTTTTAAATCTGAGCATTTTAACAGTGTGAACACAATGGGAATAATCAGTTCACAGCGTTAAACAAAGCAGTACTAGTGAACACTTTGAAGAGCTCACCGCAGTGTGAATTCGAGCATTTCCACATATTCGACTATGTGTTCTTTCCAGTAAGGTCCTTTCTCTCTTCTCTCTTCTCTCTCTCTCTCTCTCTCTACTATTATATCTATCTATCCATCCATCTATCTATCTATCTATCTATCTATCTATCTATCTATCTATCATATTTATCTTTCTATCTCGGAATGAGTAATATGAGAACAATGACATCTTTTTCAGCGTCACAAAAATGCAGCGCAAATCTCTCCACAAACCTAACTTAACTTACAGTTAACATTGTTTTCTTATCCTGTTTCTCTGTTTGTTTGAAGAGTAGGGAGGTACAGGCCTCAAAAAAGTGAGTCCAATTTTATAGGCCGGGTCACCCAGTAACCTCTTCACAATTTGCTAAAAGGAACAACTTCTGTCGGGGCCAAAAATGTTAGTCATTACACACACACAAACATACGCACACACACACACACACACACACACACACACCACAAACTCTTTTTTTTACACACAAACTCACAAACACAGACACGCAGGCACCGTCGTAACTATATACACATAATACTATACACATTAAAGGGGAATTCCAGCGCAGAAAGCATTCGTCTGCATAAGAAAGAGTAACATTATCTTAGCACAACATAAAAATTTGATCAAAACCGGATGAAAAATAAGGAAGTTATGGCATTTTGAAGTTTGGTTAATCTTTCAGGAAACACGTCTTGAACAGTCAACATGAATAGGTAGTGGTGCATGACGTATCATCATCCCTTTACTACTATAGCAATACAGTTTTGTATATGAATAGTATTTTTGGAACGTCCAGTTTTCCATTCTAACGTGTAATTACGCCCTCATCTCAAACCCTATGGTATAACATGTATCATAAGTGAACTGATCATTATTCTGAAGTTATGTAACATGTATAAATAGCATCATGTTTTAAACTTCAATAACATAAATCTTAAATTTTCGTCATTGGGGGTATACATGATCGATGGAAAATATTGAGGTGATTCTTCCACAACCAGCTTGATCATATTTATATTAACTGCATGAAAACTATTCGGGAGTAATTACCAAAATTTTACAATTGCCCAACCTCTTAATTTTCATCCGATTTTGATCACATCTACAATGTTGCGCGTGTGTACATTTTTCTGTCAGACTATTAACTTTAAAAGTGGAATAGAATTTTTCTTTGTATAAGGACCTCCATTCTCATTTCCATTATACCCGGACAAAAATGTGCCATGAAAGTAAAGATCCTGTTATTATCGGAGAAAGGGTTTCTGACACGACCGTCGTGATCCTCACACTCAGATATCTACTTTGATTATCAAGCTCTTGTAGGGCAGAATACTACCGGATATAGTGCCACAATCAAGAAAACGGAATTATGATAGCGACGATAGTGGAAATGTACCAACGACAAAGGTTTGTAGAAGAAAGAGGTAATGTATAATTTAATTCCATGAGCCCCTACTCTAGATATTGCATGCAGATACTAGTCAATAGCAATTTTCCCTGTTGTCTGCTCGATATACAAAGCAAAAAGGAGAGGAAGAAAAAAAAACAAAAGATGAAAAAGTAGAGAGCAAGATTTACACAAGAAGAAGAGAAAGAGGTCTCGGAGGAGGAGGAGAAGGTGTAAGAAGAGAGAAGTACTATCATTGCAATTGATACTTAGTCTTGTGAAGCGTTTAAGGGGCTAACTTACTGAGCTGCGAATATTTGCGAGCGTAACAAATTCTAGGGAATTTCAGGTTTCGTTAAGAGTTACAATCAAATTCTGACTGATTCTGATTTTATTTCTGAATTTATTTTTCATACATAAATGAAGTACAAAGTCAATTCAACAAACAAATTGAGCACAGAATATTAAATTGAATCTGACAATGAAATCAAATAAATAATTAATTCAAATATTCAACTTTTTTCCCCTGATACAATTCAAAATGAAAATAAACTATTTTGTGCATACATTTTTTATGGAAACATAAGTTACAGTATATCTCTTGCTCACAGAAAAAATTAAGCAATTCTTGATTTTCAGAAATTCAGGATACCATCGTCATAAGTAAGTGCTTGACGAGAACAATGGCCTCAGAAATGACTGTCTAAACAATACAACATTATAAAAATATAACATATAAGTCACCACTCACTGAGTGGCGATAAGGAGGGAGAAAGGGAGGGAAGAATGAGGGGGAAAAAAGTGCACAGCGGTGCATTGTGCATTGGGGAAAAAGTGACGTGTTTGCGTGGAAATTCGTAAGCAATAGCAATCAAATTCGCAGACAGTTTTCATTTTCGTAAACAGTTTTTCTCTAGTCGCAAATAAAATTTGAACATATTAGAAATTTTGGTCATGTTCAAAATAAAAAAAAAAAATGTTTACGACAAATAAAACTGTTTGCGAATTGGCTTGCATTTTTTTTTTTTTACGAATTTGATAGCAACTGTGTACGAAAACCTAAAATTCCCGGGAATTCGCTATGCGCTCGAAAACAGTCGCCGCTCAGTGAGATACTGCCTTTAGCGTAGCCGCAAAGAAAAGCAGGGTTAAGTATTTTCGACGTCTCAACAGAACGAAGGTTTATCCGTATAGAAGGACAGTGTAACGCCAAGTGACAGTAAAATCACGAGACGGTCATCCTTCACATGTAAATGATCGTGACACTTGCAATAAACGTTTCAAGTAAATATTTACTAATGATATTATTTTTTTCTCTTCTCTCCCCTTTCCATCTCTCTCTCTCTCTCTCTCTCTCTCCCTTTCTCCTTTCTCTCATCCTTGTCTCTGAAACGTTCAAGGATATACTTATAGTCTAGCCTGCGCACTTCCTTCGTATGTTTTACGTGCCACTATATTCCTTTACGTTACGCTATACGGCACTTTCTATAGTTGTTTTTACTATTAACTCATTATGTTCTCTTTTGTCTGTTTAATGTCAGATCAACTTAAATATACTCGTATATTTCTAGTTTATCATTTCTGTACCTTATTATACTTATTTCTCTCAGCAGGTCTACTCTCTAAAATGTTGTAAATTTTGTAAAATATCAATTAATGTATTGTTGACTGAAAGCGCAGATACAAAATCCCTCCTGAAAATATTTAAGGAAGGAAATCGTACAATAAATAACTGTTGAAAAGTGCGTTTGGTAAATCGAAAAGAACTATATGATCATGTGTGTGAAGCGAAATATATATCGTAAAGATGCGATTAGTACGCTGAACAACGAGCACAAGGCAAAAAAGACCACGAGGCCAAGAAAGTGAACGTTGTAGGTACTGAAGTGAATGGATATGCGTCGCTGCATCAGTTTCCCCAGACCTCCCCCACCCAAACCTTCCAAAAAAATGGAGGACGCGCCAAGCGCTGGTGAAGGGGGATTAATGCAAGGAGAGAGGAGTTGGCTGGATTATCTAATCCGTTGATCCGTTGATCTGCCCGTGGTGCGATATGGTTTTATCCGCCTATTTTTATCTTTTATCATCTCTCTCCCTTTCTCTCTTTCTCTCTCTCTCTCTCTTTCTGCCTTGAATGGCATTAATTGACTACCTACATACAACGTATTACTTGTTACATGTGACATAGTGTATTGAAATTTTTGCTCATGTATAATGACAGTATTTATTTGATTGCTGATAATGTATCATTTCCATGTAATATTGGTTTAAATTTTGGATGGACAGATTTAAAATGGAATGTAATATAATAAACAATCTTATGAGTGAGGAGACATAGAGATTTTGTCGCATCTTTGATTAGGGTGCAGTGTTCAGCCAATTAAAGATCTCATGTACAAATAATTGAGCGGTTTACGAAGATTTTTTTTTTCAAGAAAGTACTAATACAGTATGATGCTAATAGGGCCTAGATATTTATACAAAATCAAAGAAGTTTGCTTAGTGTACTGAAATAAAATCATTTGAATGTGAAATGTGTAGAATAAAAGAATATTTGTTGAAAATACCAACCGCATTAAACCTGTAAGTCTATACAGTTCGACCTCGATTCTCCGGCCTCCTTTTATCCGGAAATCTCTATTATCCGGACGCGTTCACGCAGTGAAGGACTTTTTTTTTTTTTTTCATCCAAACATTGAGAAAAAAAAACAGTGATTTTCATGGATCTATTTCACTAATATCATAAGATTTGCATGATAGGTTTCTCAATATCTAATGAGGTAAAACATGTATGATTTTCACATAAAGATATACTTTATTTTTGTGAAGAAGGGACTACAATTTTGCGCAGGCTAGCATAGATTACACCACCGTTGCGGGGTACGCTTCCTGCCTAGCTGCCAGTGCACTGGGAAGGCAGCTTGAACGGTAGCGTGTGTCTCCCATATCCGGCCAATTCGCTTATCCGGATGAGCGCCGGTCCCGACATGGCCGGATAATCGAGGTCGAACTGTACTACACATCATACTTACTCTAAAATACTCTACAACAATACCATAGAACATAAATTCTGGAATGATTTAGACAGAGAAATAATCATCTCTTAATTCATCTCTGCGTAAACTCAAATCTATTGTTTCTTGTTATGTCTGTTTGTTTGTTTTTTTTTTCATTATGGAATAATATTTTCTCTCTCCTCCTCTTTCTCACCATCTTTCATCATCGCTGTCCCCTTCTTTTTTGTTTTTCTTTCTTAGCATCACCTGCGTACATGTCCGTGTATGTTTTGTTGTGTAACTGTTTTTGTTGTGTAAAACTAGTTTGTCTTGTTGTAGTTAAGTAAACCGACAGTTGGTTGAAACTGTTTATTTATTTATCTGTGTACGAGGCCCCAACATCAAGCTCGGCTTACTGGGGATCCTCCTGTATGGTACCTTGACTTTTTGTTTTTTATCATTATGTCTTCGTTCTTTGTCACAATGATTGATTACCTGTCATGTGCAAAATCAGCCATGAATTATTATGAATCATGTGTTTATTTCTGAAAGTGATCAGAGTTGATTATATTGTACCATACAGAAACAATAAAATGAAATGAAATGAAATGATAAAAACAAAGAAACAAACAATATCTCGTGACGTCTACTGAGAGACCTGTGGAGGTTGTTGGAGGGGGGGGGGGGAGGTTTGAGAGATGAAGTCAATTGCATCACCTTATTCAAGTCTCCTTAATCGCGCAATTCTGTAACATATTCAAATTTACTCTATACATTACTTTCAAGTAAAATCATAAATGAACAGAATAATAATTGTTATGGTCCTTCAGAGACGGAAATACTAAGGTATGACAGCTATGGAATTTCAAAATATGTATCACTGACTCATGTCTATTTTCTTCTTTTTCCATACATCCACATCATAATTTCTTGCAAATTGCCCTATTATCTGCAGTGTTCTAGATGGATGCGAATCATGCCCAGTTCACTGAGGTGGGACAGAATGGAAGATTCCAAATTGAAATTGTGCGCGCCTCTAGGCACAAGGTCGTCGTAGTAATGATACCGTAGAAGGCGTCCTGCTTGAAAGCGACACGGCCAAAACCCATACAAGTGAGTCTCTCGACACATCGACAAAGCCAGTGTGAGGACGTACAAACCTGAAGCGAGACAGACAGAAAAACAACAATAAAAACCACATTACTCCCAAAGCAATGCACTTTGGCGTGAATGCACTACTAACATTAGTACCTTAATGCACAATCAAAATGCGATTATGATCAACCTCACCCTCTATCATTAGTCTACTGTAAAAAGTGGTTTCTTTCGCGGTGGTTTTATTTTCGCTCTTTTCGCGCTTTGAGGTTGAACCGCGAATTTAACATCCCGCGAAAATGTTTTGAACTCGTCACTTTTACGCTATTGCGCACATGCACTCACGAAGATTCCACGCATTGAGTGTATTGATGGTCAACACACACATAGCGATACGCGCAATGTAGGTACAAGCATGTTATAAAGTATACTAAAGAGACGGGATTTTAGGTAAGCCTGCATTTCATTTTCTTTTTCATTTTAATAAATAAAAGAATAATTGAATTATAGTTGAGTTTTTGCCGACTGTGAATTCACCGATTTTGCCGACCGCGAACTTAAACACACGCGAAAAAGTCGGCATCGATGGAAACCGCGAAAGTATCTGTACGCGAAAGAAACCACTTTTACAGTATGTCTTTGTTGGAGTTAGATAAATTTCAGTTTATCAGAGAATAAACAAGTTCATAATTCCAATTTGCGCATGAGCAGAAGTAATAATGTCATCTGCATCAAGAGGCATGTCGAATTTTCAATTCATTGAAATAAGTCTATACATTGTAGATAGTATTCATGTGATCCAGGGAGGTGGGAAGAGGTCTCCTTCCTCCTCCCTGTGTGATCCTTGTATATTGCTTGCCAGCTCATACCGGTCCCCCACCCTGACACCAAAGCTGGTAATATAAATTCAATTCAATTTATTTCAGTTCAATTCAATTCAATTCAATTTAATTCAATTCAATTCAGTTCAATTCAATTCAATTCAATTCAATTTAATCTAATTCATTTATTTTTATTCACATTTTTCGTCCAACAAAACATAACACAGAATGAATCAGGAATTCATAAGTATTTGACAGAAATAAATCAATATTTCCCCAAGTATAACGATTCTAAACACCAGTCCTGTTCTACTCTCTTTTTTTTGTACTTTTTTGGTTTGTTTGTTTGAACGTGAATCCAACAATTTGTAATGTCGGCCAGGCGTATGTAGCTTTGAAGAACAAATGAAGTGCCTAACCAACTGAGAAAAATACAGCGTTACAGCCAAAGAAGATCATTAAATGTACCAATATATTTTTAGCGTCCACATGACCAACCTACGAACTGGCAGGCAGGCATAGCTTGTACCAGTCCTGTCCAATCAGTCGCTAGATAAGTATGCTCTCGCAACATGCGTTTTGTAGAAAGCCGCGATCTTCAACGTTGCAAATATGGCTACCACGGATATTTAAGGAGAAAAACTATATAAAAAAATGATAAAAAAAAAATTATCATAAGATCATCTCATTTGTTTAATGTCATGTCAACATATACAATTCTTGCTGTCTGCATATTTCCCTTATATCGTCCAGTTATGCTATTTCCATAAAATTTATGCCTCCTGTCCCTGATGCACGATTTTTTTTTCATGAATACGATTACCTACGGTCAGTACAGAGTTTAGCCATAATTTTAGGAATTTTTGACCCATTTTATAAAACAGATGACTCACGATTTTTCCTGTGGTCGGTAGGAATCGTGTACTGGCAGCCACCGTTATACGTCTGAATTATTTGAACCCACTCGACTACACTTCATGCTTTCAAAAAACTCGGAAGTATTTTGTATGAAAAATTCCTACAAACGCAATCAAAGCCGTACAAAAATCATCTACCACACTACGATACAGCAGGTGCTGACTTTTGTTGTGGGGAATAAAATAAACGCTTCACTCTTAACCGTTTCAAACGGTGTTTCGAGTGAGTTACAAGTCTCTAGAATTTATTTCGTGTGCTTACAACCATCCTCAACAACTTATCAAACCCTTCTGATATATCATTTTGCACGTTTCTTCCCGCGCCATTATCATCTATAGGTCTACACATGGATGTGTGAATATTATGAGACGATCTCACCTGAAGACATGTTCCCTGTAAAACCGAACGCGCGCCAGAATCGGTTCCCCTGCAGCACCAGGCGGGGATTGCCGAAGAGCAGTCGTTGTCCACGCTCGGTTTTGGGCTGGCAACCCCACCTGAGGGCGCCATTCAACAGTGAATTCCTGCTCGTTGAGGGCAGTCTTACTAACAGTACGTCATAGATAGTATTGTTTTCAGACCATGGCTTTGTGTGGCTCGGATGTGCAGGTGTCTCCTCTCTACGCCTCTCGCACGGCCACCTCCTGAAAAGGTAAATGTGAAACTGTATCACAAAACCACCCAAAAAAGTCACTAGACATGGATTTTAAGGTAAGGGCAGATTCTGAAAGAGCAGACTTTAAGCTTTAAAATGATGTATAACTCAATTCAAATGGACTCTCCTAATTTATCTAAATATTGGAATGAAGGCACACACTTTCAACTAGAAAGTGGGACTGAGAAAAGAGTTTCTGAAGTACAGGGCTGTTGTTGTTGTTGTTATTTGAATTTATGCATACGAGTTCGACAAATACAACACGGGGCTTAATGTGTCTGTCTCGCGGGCCTTGTTAGCTTGGTGTCGAACTAATGGGCTGTATGACTCGTAAGTTGAATTGACTTGTGAGCTGTATGACTCGTGGACTGTATGAGTCGTGGGTGTCGGTCTCGTGACGCGCACCCGTGCTAGCTGCTAGATAACTGAAACAAACAAACAAACAAACAAACAAACAAAACAGGTTGTAGCCACCGAAGCAACGACAATCAAGGGCTTATCAGATAAAGCTGAAATAAAGCAAGCTTTATTAACACATTATGTAGATGATTAATGCCAACATTCAATGCAGTAGCATCATCTTTCCAAAGTTATTAGAGTTCAAAGTGAAGAGTATGGACAGGGATCATTAAGAAATGAAAAGGAACTCTAGAAGACACACCTACAACGGCGTAAATCCGTACTGAGGAGTGGGGGGGATGGTCACCATCACCACGATTACAAGCCCATAACCGGACCGGGGGGGGGGGGGGGGGGAAGAAGCTTGGTGCCTCCCCCCCCCCCTCACACACACACACTTTACAGGGACCGGATGTCCCACTCTTTTGCATGAAATATAAAGTGGGAGGAAAGTGGCAGCAAAAATATGAAGACTTTTTGTTCTTGTTGCTTTTTTTTTTTTTGCTTGTCAGATGACTTTCGGCGGAAAATCAGACCTTAAAAGTATGAAGACATTTTTTTTTTCTTAAATATCTGTGAGAGGGAGCGGAGCGACCGAACGGGGGGAGGGTGTGTAGGGGGGGGGGTATCCCTCTCCCACACGAGGAAGATTTTGCATTTTCAGACCTGAAATTCAGCGATCTGGTGCACACTTTTGGTGAAAATTTTATTTTCTTTTCTTAAAAGAAAAAATAAGAAAATGAAATATTCACAATATATTATTGAAAGACTAAAATCGTGGTATTTCAGCTCTTGCTCCGCCTGTGCGACATCACTGTGAAGGCCTACTGAATAACGGGGCCTATCACCGGCGTAGACAGGATTTGACCTATAGGAGGAGCGGTTATGTGAGGGAGCGAAGCAAACGGGGGGGGGGGGTATAAATCTTTTTGTATTGAAAATGTTGACATTTTACAGTCCAAAAACTGCCGTTTGTAGCTATATTTTCGCTTTGGAAATTAAGGGGGCACACCGGGTGCAACTGCTGTCAATCACTGGCAGCAACATCAGGAGAATGACCGCTATTTGATAGCGATTAAATGCGAGCGAGCTTGAAAATTTTGACATTCTACAGTCTAAAAACTGCCGTTTGTCGCTATACTTTTTCGCTTTGGAAATTAAGGGAGGCCGCGCCGGGCGCAACTGCTGTCAATCACTGGCAGCAACATCAGGAGAATGGCATAGCGGTCAAATGCGAGCGAGCGGAGTGAGCGAGCTTGAAAGTTTTGACATTTACAGTCCAAAGACTGCCGTTTGTGGCTGTATTTTTTCGCTTTGGAAATTAAGGGGGCGCACCGGGCGAAAACTGCTGGCAATTACTGGCAGCAACATCAGGAGAATGGCATAATGATTAAATGCGAGCGAGCGAAGCGAGCGAGCTTCAAAATTTTCACATTTTACAGTCCAAAAACTACCGTTCGTAGTTATATTTTTCGCTTTGGAAATTAAGGGGGACCGCACCGGGCGCAACCTGCTGTCAATCACTGCCAGCAAGATCAGGAGAATGGCATAGCGATTAAATGCGATCGAGCGGAGCGAGCGAGCTTGAAATTCTGACATTTTAGAGTCTAAAAACTGCCGTTTGTAGCTATACTTTTTCGCTTTGAAAATTAAGGGGAGCCGCACCGGACGCAACTGCTGGCAATCACTGGCAGCAACATCAGGAGAATGGCATAGCGGTTAAATGCGAGCGAGGGGAGCGAGCGAGCTTGAAATTTTGACATTTACAGTCCAAAGACTGCCGTTTGTGGCTGTATTATTTCACTTTGGAAATAAAGGGGAGCGCACCGGGCGAAAACTGCTGGCAATTACTGGCAGCAACATCAGGAGAATGGCATAATGATTAAATGCGATCGAGCGAAGCTAGCGAGCTTCAAAATTTTCACATTTTACAGTCCCAAAACTACCGTTCGTAGCTATATTTTTCGCTTTGGAAATTAAGGGGGGGGGGGGCGCACCGGGCGCAACTGCTGTCAATCACTGGCAGCAACATCAGGAGAATGGCATAGCGATTAAATGCGAGCGAGCGGAGCGAGCGAGCTTGAAAATTCTGACATTTTAGAGTCTAAAAACTGCCGTTTGTAGCTATACTTTTTCGCTTTGAAGATTAAGGGGAGCCGCACCGGACGCAACTGCTGGCAATCACTGGCAGCAACATCAGGAGAATGGCATAGCGGTTAAATGCGAGCGAGCGGAGCGAGCGAGCTTGAAAATTTTGACAAATTTTACAGTCCAAAGACTGCCGTTTGTGGCTGTATTATTTCACTTTGGAAATAAAGGGGAGCGCACCGGGCGAAAACTGCTGGCAATTACTGGCAGCAACATCAGGAGAATGGCATAATGATTAAATGCGAGCGAGCGAGCTTCAAAATGTTCACATTTTACAGTCCCAAAACTACCGTTCGTAGCTATATTTTTCGCTTTGGAAATTAAGGGAGACGCACCGGGCGCAACTGCTGTCAATCACTGGCAGCAACATCAGGAGAATGGCATAATGATTGAATGCGAGCGAGCTTCAACATTTTCACATTTTACAGTCCCAAAACTGCCGTTCGTAGCTATATTTTTCGCTTTGGAAATTGAGGGGGCGCACCGGCCGAAAACTGCTGTCAGTCACTGGCAGCAACATCAGGAGAATGGCATTATGGTTGAATGCGAGCGAACGGAGCGAGCGAGCTTTAAAATTTTGATGTTTTACACTCCAAAAACTGCCGTTTGTAGCTATATTTTTCGCTTTTGTTTGTCCCACTTTTACGGGAGAACCATCCCCCCCCCCCGATCGACGCCTCTGCATATGAGGGTGCTTTTGTTAAGTGAAAGATCTGTTGCACACTCTTTGATGAATTAGGGATATATACGTCAATGTCATAAGTGTACAAAGTTTATCGAAAGGGATCCTGTATAGCGGAGCTTTTGCATGCTTATGATTGCAATACAACGATCTGGTGCATAGTTCTGGGGATATTTGGACAATTTTCCATTAAGAAAGTTCGAGATTTGTCCTCATCTCGGGAATTGCTTGGGGGATAAATGATTTGTCTGCCTAAACACTTCCAAAGGGGCGGAGCAAATGCCCCTTTGCCCCCCCCCCCCCCCCCCCTCCGATATAGATTTGACGCCCTGATCTTCCCTGGGAATGCCCATAGATGTATCCTGACCAAGCGCGCCGGAACACTTCTGGTTTTTTTTTTTTTTGGGGGGGGGGGGGGCAAAATCTCAACGGGGGCACATTATGTGACGATGTGAGATCCTCGCGCGGTAGCGAAGCGAGTGAGCGGAGGGGGGGGGTGGAAAGGGGGATACCCCTCCCCCCTCCCCCACTGTAGGGAGCTTTTGTAAAACAGGGTACAAAAGTCGCGTTTATATACCATTTAAAAGCAAATTTCTAAGGAATTAAACACAATGAAAAATAATCAGTGCGAAGAACTATGATTATTACATACGGCCGAGTACATAATAATGTGATTGTGTGAGATCCTCGGCGAGGGAGCGAAGCGACCGAGCGGGGGGAGGGTGTGGGAGGGGGATACCCCCTCCCACGGTAGGGACTTTTTGTAAAAACAGAGTATAAAAGTCGCGTTTATAGAAAATTTAAAACAAATTCTAGGGAATTAACATATTGAAAAAAATCAGTTGGAAGGACTATGATCATAACATACGGGAGTACATTAAAATTGTGATGGTGCGAGATCCTCGGCGAGGGAGCGAAGCGACCGAGCGGGGGGAGGATGTGGGAGGGGGATACCCCTCCCACGGTAGGGACTTTTTGTAAAAACAGAGTATAAAAGTCGCGTTTATAGAACATTTAAAAGCAAATTTCTAGGAATTAACATATTGAAAAAATCAGTTGGAAGGACTATGATCTTACGGGGGTATATTATGTGATGGTGTGAGATCCTCGTCGAGGGAGCGAAGCGACCGAGCGGGGGAGGGTGTGGGAGGGGGATACCCCTCCCACGGTAGGGACTTTTTGTAAACACAGAGTATAAAAGTCGCGTTTATAGAACATTTAAAAGCACATTTCTAGGGAATTAACATATTGAAAAAATCAGTTGGAAGGACTATGATCTTAACATACGGGGGTATTTTATGTGATGGTGTGAGATCCTCGTCGAGGGAGCGAAGGGACCGAGCGGGGGAGGGTGTGGGAGGGACTTTTTGTAAAACAGAGTATAAAAGTCGCTTTTATAGAGCATTTTAAATTAAATTTCTGAGGAATTAAACATAGTAAAAGAAATCACTGCGAAGGACTATGATAATAACTTATGAAAACTTTTCCTTTTACTATAAGTACGGGCAGAACGAGCGAGCCACTTTTACTTTGCAATATATCTGAAATGTACTCATTAAAAGCTTAAACGTGATCGCATCGTTCGAACAATAAAAATGATATATCTTATACTGCTAGAAAGCAAAGAAGAAAATGAAATGTGTAAGGTTTACTAAAGGTATGTTTCAGCGGACACACTCGAGGACACGAGGCTACCATTTATACACTAAATGTACTCATAAGTTACTATTAGTGTATAGATACAATAATGTATGTTGTTAGTGTATTATAATCTTCTCCCCGTTAGGGGCGAAAATTTTTGCATATTCAGTTATGAAATTACAACATTTAGACAAGAAATATGCCTTTATTGTTCATTTTGGTCTTTAAATCAGTGATTAATTAATTATTTGTTACAGGGGGCACTTGGGGGGGGGGGGCAAAAACCTGTTTTGCCCCCCCCAACATTTTGTTTGGGGGGGGGGGGGCAAGTGCCACCCCTGCCCCCCCCCCCCCCCCCCTGCTTCCGGCGCCCTTGATCCTGACTGAGTAATCAGTCACTGTCGTTTCTCAGGAATGATTCAGGAAATGGAGGGGGTTCAATAATGACGATATAGTTTTTGTTATTGTTTGTTTGTTTGTTTGTTTGTTTTCGTACATATTTTGCAGACGGTCCCAGTTACTCGATTACTCGCGTCATAGCATGTTTACATGTAGGCCTATACTATTTGACGTTGTCAACGTCTGAGCCATACCTTACAGTGACTGTATGTCGATGTTACTTTCTTCGCGAGCGAGCGAAGCGAGCGAGCGCTTGAGAAAATTATGTATACATTTTCCTACAAGATAGAATACTGTTCAGCTATGTTACCTGTCTGAAGGCCGGCGTACAAACGTCATGCAATATCTTTTTTATGTCAAAATTGTTACAATCACATTTCTGCTTCCTCCATTTTTTTCCTCAAAATTCAGGGGGGGATGATTGTACAGGCCATCCCCCCTCCTCCATTTCAGGGGGGGGATATATCCCCCCCATCCCCCCCCCCCCCGGGATTTACGCCCATGCACACCTAATCACACTATTCTATCAAAAAGTGTTCAAGAAAAACTGCTAAAACACACTTTCCTGTTCCTTTTATGATAATAATGCCAATGATGAATGAAGGTGAACTTTGCATTGGAGACAGATGCAAAGTAGCATGTTCAACTGTGTGGTTAAACCACTATATCCAGGAAAAATAGATTTCTTTAGTTTGGTGATATATCGTTGTAAAGAGTGTGTTGTTGTTTGTTTGTTTATTTGTTTTTTGAGGGTTGCCATTTTTTAAGCAGATAAAAAAAAAAGAGAAAACATTTCATTTTTTGCCTTTTTAACCTCTAACACTATTGCTCCTTTTTTGTTGGCAGAACCCTCGGAAGTCCTTTAATCGGTAAATTTACCATGTTGTCACGCATTTTGAGATAATTGAAGTTGACGGTCCTGATTTCTTTTTCTCTAGTTTCAGCGGTCCTTGCTGTATGTACTGTATTCTGCGAGATCACGAGATCCGCGGTATTTTCACTCACTAATGCAGACATAATATTTATCGTGAATAAGACTGCAGTGCAAATTCCAGTAAAACACGGCACTTATGATCAACGCCAGACTGGTAACTACCGCCAGGTAAAAGTTCTCATATATAATATATGTCTTTAAGTTGGCATGTCTCGACTACAGAGAATAATAAGAGTATTATGATCCGCAAGCATGGAAGACCAGCTTACTACAGCTGAATATGGAATATGATCCAGCCATCTTCTCAGATGGAAATGAAAACAAAAAGCCAAGACAATTTCCACTCCTGCTTAGACATGTTCATATTATATATATTTATTATATAATATATAATAGATATATTTCTATCCCTTTCTCACATTTTAGAACTATTTCATCTGCAAATGGTAAATCATGCCTTAAATGGACGGTATATTTCTGGTTGAGATGGGCTTCAGGTTTTCAACTGTTTATATATTATATATTATTTAATAAATAATATATATAAATATAATAAATGAAATATAAATAATATATATCATAAATATTATCTCAACTACGGCATTTTTTTTTTTTTTATCCCTTCACGAAGCGTGGCGGAGAGAGACGTGGCAATTCTCCCCCACGTTTTATGAGAGAAGGAGGGGGTATCACTGGGTCTACATTTTATTGATATCATTTGATCCAGGTTAAACTCATGGTCTATGAACCTGACAACATAAAGGGAAGCGATACAAAAATAAAATAAAAACTTACCGTTGGTTGAGCAGCACCCCGTTCAGAGTTGTTAAATTGGCGAACGAACCAACGTCCTCCTTGTACTTTTCACCGTAAGGGGCGTTGTTCATCC